>NC_073396.1:9371962-9586962 GCF_028641065.1 Leucoraja erinaceus
CCGCTGAGTTTCTCCAGCATTTTTGTCTACCTTCGATTTTCCAGCATCTGCAGCTCCTTCTTAAACAACGGATCATTGTTAGCTGAGAGGAAGGTGACAACAAGGCACAAAATCAGTCAAATTTAATCAGGAGGACAGTGAAACTAGTCAGAGAACTAGGATGGGTGAGGGATGGAGAGAGAGGGATAGCAAGTTAGAGAGTTAGAGAAGTCAATATTCAAACCACTGGGGTTTGAGCTGCCCAAGTGAAATATGAGGTGCTGTTCCTCCAATTTGCTCAGGGCCTCATTCTGACAGTGGAGGAGGCCCAGGACAGAAAGGTCATTGTGGGAATGGGAGGGGAGTTAAAGCGTTTAGCTATGTGTTGGGTCAGTTTGGGACAGTTTAAGTAGAGTCGAACCATGCTAATCGTTGGGTTTCAGCCCAAGGACAAATCACTCAGCCAGTTTTTTTCGTAGAGATACACAGTGTGGAAACAGGCCCTTGAGCCCACCGAGTCCATGTTGACCATCAATCACCTGTACACTAGATCTGTTATCTTGCATTCATATCCTACACACTAGGGGCAATTTACAGAAGCTGCACCTCTTTGGAATGTGGGAGGAAACTGGAGCTCCCGAAGAAAACCCACGTGGTCACAGGCAGAATGTACAAACTCCGCATGGACAGCAGCCGTGGTCAGGACGGCATTTTGTGTCTATCTTTGGTCTAAACCAGATTCTGCAGTTCCTTCCTACACATAATTAATAAGGAACTGGGGTAAGGATTAGAGGGGAGATTTGGAAAGCTTTTGCTTGCCCCAGATAATGAAAAGGCTCTAGAATTCACTGCCTGAAAACATGAGAACTCCATTTAGACTATACTTGGCAGTGTATTTAAAGAGCGGTGAGTCTGTGGAATTCTCTGCCTCAGAGGGCGATGGAGGCAGGTTCTCTGGATGCTTTCAAGAGAGAGCTAGATAGGGCTCTTAAAAATAGCGGAGTCGGGGGATATGGGGAGAAGGCAGGAATGGGGTACTGATTGGGGATGATCAGCCATGATCACATTGCATGGCTCGAAGGTCCTGCACCTATTGTCTATTGTCTATTCAGGGCTGGAGATCTAGTGTTGGAAGGAGGCATTAGAACAGGTCGCCTTTTTCACTGGGCCAAACAAGATGGACCAAGTGACTTCCAACCCGTACATTTTCTATGTTCCAATCACTAGATGGACAAGTTAAATGAAAAAGTTGAAAAGAGAGATTAGGAATTGACTGCGTAAAATCCACGCTTTCCCATGTGAACTTGTCTTCCTGTGATCACAGGAACTCCTCTTCAAGGTCAATATTTTTATTTTTCAGAGTTCAGCGGCACTCTCACCTTTCCCCGCAGCTTGCGTGACGGTTGTCCCACGGGTGATCGAGCTTCCCTCGACTCTGCCACCGTGAAATGAAGCGTCGAGAGGAAAATAGTAGGAGGGGGATTGTGGTATGCACCAGCGCCAGTGGTTAATCAACCAGAATACCTTCAAATTAATTGCAGCCTCTCAATAAATCTCTCAACGCCGAAACTGCAGCTGGAAAAATGTCCAGTAAAGGAAAAACACAACCATCATTTGTTACGTGGATAGATTTTTTTGATAGAATTCATTTTTTTACGAGACGATTGCTTTCCAAACCATATAATGTTGTACTTACTCTGCACCGGTGATTCCAATCAATCAATCAATCAATCAATCAAAAAAAACATATAGGCACAGTGGCAGAGTTGCTGTCTTATGACAATAAAACGTTGGATAGTCAGCCATGATCATATTGAATGGCAGCGCAGGCTCGAAGGGCCGATTGGCCAAATGGCCTACTCCTGCACCTATTTTCTATGTTTCTAACTCTTAATTAGAGTCATCAAGATTGTTTAGAAACATAGAAAATGTTTACAGATACAGCGCAGAAACAGACCAGCAGCCTCTGTGCACTAGCACTATATAGCACCACATAGCATTATACACACACACACACACACACAGGTTTGTAGGTTAATTGGCTTATGTAAATTGTAAATTATCCCTAACGTCTAGGATAGTACCAGTGTATGGGGCGATCGCTGTTCGGCGGGTCACGGTGGGCCGAAGGGACTGTTTCCACACTGTATCTCTAAAGTCTGAAATCTAAATACCATACGTACATAGAATAATTGACGCTTCACTATTGAGGCCAATGGAGAGGTTTGCTTTGCAGTGGCACGGTGGAACAACTGATAGTAGATTTAACCATTACTTCTGGTGACACACGGAATGTGCTGGAATCTTGGCCAAAAGCACAAATTGCCACTGTGCCTAAATGTTTTGATTGATTGATTGATTGATTGATTGATTGATTGATTGATTGATTGATTGATTTCATCAGTGCAGAGTAAGTACAACATTATATGGTTTGGAAAGCAATCGTCTCGTAAAAAAATGAATTCTATCAAAAAAATCTATCCACGTAACAAATGATGATTGTGTTTTTCCTTTACTGGACATTTTTCCAGCTGCAGTTTCGGCGTTGAGAGATTTATTGAGAGGCTGCAATTAATTTGAAGGCATTCTGGGTGATTAACCACTGGCGCAGGTGCATGGAGGAACTCATTGGGCCAGGCAGCATCTGAAGAGGGAATGGACAGATGGCGTTTTGGGGTTTGGGACCCTTCTTTAGACATGTCGCAGATCTCTGGAACTGTCTGTGTGAAGTTTGCATGTTCGCCCTCTGGGTTTCTTTCAGATGTTCTGATTTCCTCCTCACATTTGAATCACTTTCCTCTGGAAGGCAACTCCGGACCGTCAGAGCTGCCACAGCCAGACATAAAAACAGCTTTATTCCACGAGTCGTAGCTCTACTCAATAACCAAAGATCTGCATCCTCCTTTTGCTCTGGTACTTTACTTAATTCACATGTTTATTCAATAATGTTTTATCATTAATGTTTAATGTTTTATGTGTCATTCCTAACTGTCTTACGCAGAGATTCTCCCCCTCTACATCGGGGATCTGGGGTGGACGGCATTGCACCGAGGAGTCCCTTGCAACCCGTTTCTCTCGCGGTTCACAGACTCGCCAGCCGCCTGCCACTCTTGCGGGCCGGAAGAGTCTGTGTACCGTGTGTGCATGGGGTGCATGAGGTTGCAGCCCCTGTTCCATTATCTAAAGGGGCTGCTCCTTGCCTTCTGGCTGCACTTCCCACCCAATCATCCTCATCGGACACCCTGTGCGTAGGGGAGTGGGCAGGGCCGAGGATGTCCTGGTTGGGTAGCTCCTGGGCCTGGCCAAGCTGGCCATCCGCGAGTCACAGCGCCGAGCCGGGTGCCTGCCCCTTTACCGGGGTCATGTCCGTGCCCAGGTGGTGTTAGAGAGGGACTACACGCAGTCCACGGGCGCCCTGGAGGATTTCCGGGACCGCTGGGCACCGCGGGGGGGGTGAATGAATGCATCATTTGTTGTGTATCATGGGGGTGGGTTCTGTTTATTTTTTACTGTACTGTATATATTATTTTAATATTTGAATAAATATTTTTGATAAAATTAAATTAAAAAAAACATGCAGGTGTAGGAAACGTCACCCATCCCTTCTCCCCAGAGATGTTGGCTGTCCCGCTGAGTTACTCCAGCATTCTGTGTCTATCTCAATTAAATTTAAATCTGCCTATGGATAAACGTGACATATCTATAACATTTGCATCATAGTTTAATAAATGGTGACAACTCTTGAAGTCACAGAAGGTTTTGGTGTTGTGTAACTAAAGGTGAAAAGGATGCACTTTAAGAATGGAGATGAGGAGGAATTTCTTTAGCCAGAGGGTGGAGAATCTGTGTTCATCGTCACAGAGGGCGGTGGAGGCCATCTTAAAGCGGAGATTGATATGTCCTTGATTAGTAAGGGCGTCAAAAGTTGGGTTAGTTCAGAGTTACAGCGCGGAAACAGGCCCTTCGGCCCATTGAGTCTGCACCAATGAGCAATCTCCCCACATTAAACTACCCGACACACATTAGGGAGAATTTTACATTTATACCGAGCCAATTGACCAACAAACCTGTACATCTTTGGAGTGTGGGAGGAAACCAAGGATCTCGGAGAAAACCTACGCAGGTAACGGGGTGAACGTACAAACTCCATACAGACAGCACTCATAGTCAGGCTCAAACCCGGGTCTCTGGCGCTGTAGGGCAGCAACTCTACCGCTGTGCCACCGTGCCGCCCTGTTGAATGACGTTACACTAAGAAGGCAGGAGAGGGAAAGATAGGCCAGCCATGATCGAATGGTGGAGCAGACAAGATGGGCCGAATGGTCAAATTCTGCTCCAGGAAGCGAGCGGGCAAGATCATCTCTGACCCCTCTCACCATGACCACAAACTCTTTGAATCAATTCCCTCTGGAAGGCGACTCCGGACTGTCAAAGCTGCCACAGCCAGATATAAAACGTTTTTATCCACGAGTAGTTGCTCTACTCAACAGCCAAAAATCTGTAGCCTCCCTTTGATCTGGTATTTTGTTGGTTCACATGCTTGATCAATGGTGTTTTATCATTAATGTTTTATTATTATTATTAATGTTTAGTGTTTTCTGAGTCATTCGTAACTGTCACTGTATGTCATGTTGTTACTTGTGGGCGAAGCACCAAGGCAAATTCCTTGTATGTGAATACTTGGCCAATAAATTGACTTACTTACTTACTTACTTACTATGTATATGGTCTTTTGACAAACTACTTTTAACACAATGTGCTGCAATTTCTTCACAGGAGCTGCGGCTTACAGGAAGCAGTGATTCGCCTGAACTTGTTCCAATTTAATGCAGTGTTCACAAATGTGGTCTCCTCTACATTGGACCCAGTCACAGATAGGGTGATGTTCGCTTTGATGAACAAATGTGTTCAGGAGCAAAGGTGACCCTAAGTTTAAACGCTCCCGTCATCTTAATCCTCCAGCCCATTCTGATCTCTGTGCATTTGGCCTCTTGCAATAATCCAATGAAATTTGTGTTAAACTTGTGGAACGCCATATCATCTTCCAACTTGGCGTGTTACCTCGGGACTTGAAAGCAACTTCAACTCGCCTTTCCAGCCTCGTATCTCATGTTTCCAACATTGTTTCTCCTCTTTCCTCTTCTGGTTTTTCAGGTTTCATTCATCTCCTGCGAGTTCCACCTCCTCCAGTCTCGCCTTCCTCTCACTGGCTACACCAGCACTCCTGTCTTTCAGGTGGGTTTCTGCCGATCTCCACCCTCTCACCAAAACCTTCCCCTTTTGTTCTCTTTGCTTCCACCGCCCCCTCAGCTCTGCCAACGCAGATTTGTCTGATTCCCAAATTTTTCCCGGTTTTGAATGAAAAATCGGAGACATGAAATATGAACTTGTGTTTCCCTGCCCTCTCTGCTGAGTTTTTCTTGCAAAAACAGGCAACGTGCAGAAGCAAGTCATTAGGTCAGGCAGTATCTCTGTAGGAGAGAACGGCAGATGCTGGTTTAAACCGAAGATAGACACAAAAAGCTGGAGTAACTCAGCGGGACGGGCAGCATCTCTGGAGAGATGGAATGGGTGACGTTTCAGGTCAAGACCTTCCTTCAGACGGTCTGCTAAGTTGCTGAGCTACTCCAGCACTTGGTTTAAGAAGGAACTGCAGATGCTGGAAAATCGAAGGTCGATAAAAATGCTGGAGAAACTCAGCGGGTGAGACAGCATCTAAGGATCGAAGGAAATAGGCAACGTTTCGGGCCGAAACCCTTCTTCAGATTTCAGCCCGAAATGTTGCCTATTTCCTTCGCCCCATAGATGTTACTCCAGCACTTTGTTGTTTTTGCTCAAGATTCCCCAGCATCTGCAGTTCTTTGTGCCATTTTTTTTCCCCAATTTCTAACGCCTGTAGATTTTTATTTACAATATACAGCATGGAAACAGGCCCTTTGGCCCACCAAGTACAGGCTGCCCATCAATCACTCATTCACACAATTTCAACGTTACCCTACTTTCTCATCCACTCATTGCACAATAACAGCAATTTTACAGGGGCCAATTAACCTACAGCCCTGCACGTCTCTGGGATGTGGTGGGAAACCAGAGCACCTGGAAAAACCCCCACATAGTCACAGGCAGAACATGCAGACGCCACAAAGACGGCACCCAAAGTCTGGATTGAACTGGGTCTCTGGTGCTGTAACTGGATGCTCTACCAGATACATCACTGTGCCATCTGCATTGTGCTACTGAAAGGCATTTTGATGTGCCAAGCTCGACATTTACATAGGAGCAGAATTGGACAATTCGGCCCATCAAGTGTGCTCTGCCATTCAATCGTGGCTGATCTATCTTTCCCTCCCCTGCCTTCTCAGAGCCACGGCATGAGACAGGGCGGCACGGTGGCGCAACGGTAGAGTGGGCGAAGGGCCTGTTTCCACACCACATCCCCAAACTAAACTAAACTAAAATGGAGTTCTTGACTAAACATTGGAAAGTGTGGGATTGGGATTGGTGGGCGTGTATAACTAGCAGCTGGTCATGGTACGGCAGCAGCATATTAAACTGGTGTAGCCTTTTCATTTGAGTGTTAGTTATTGGCCACCAGTACTCCACATCCTGCCAGTGATTGCACTAATCAGCAGAGGCCTACATTGAGACTGGCCTGTGCTGCTTAAATTGTGCCTGTACGATTTGGCAGAAGGATTACAAAAGGAAACAGCTCTACAGATCACCTCTCCAGTCTTGGACCAGAGGCCATAGCCTCAGAATAAAACTTATCGAACAGTGAAAGGCTTGGATAGAGTAGATGTGGAGAGGATGTTTCCACTAGTGGGAGAGTTTAAGACCAGAGGCCATAGCCTCAGAATATAAGGAGGTTCCTTAAGAAATGAGATGAGGAGAGTTTGGTGAATCTGTGGAATTCATTGCCACAGATGGCCAAGCCAATGGATATTTTTAAGGTAGAGATTGTGACAGCTTCTTGATTAGTACGTGTGCCAGGGGTTATGGGGAGAAGGCAGGGGAATGGAGTTAAGAGGGAGAGGTAGATCAGCCAGGATTGAATGCCAGAGTCGACTTGATGGGCTGAATGGCCTCATTCTGCTCCCAGAATTGATGAAGTTATGAACTTGATCGCATTAATGATTTGAGCAATACTCAAGCTTTCAAAAGACCAAACACCAGAGGTTTCAGGCAGTGGATTGGAGCTCAGTTGGAGCATGTGGAGCATAGACACATCCAGGGTCCACAGAGGGCAGGGGGTGCCACAGACAGATGATCAGTAGTTTGTGGAAGAACGAACAGCTGAGGCCAGTGGTGCTCTGAGAACATTGAATCAACCCACGAATAAATGTAATGATCTGACGCATTTTGTTACGATGCTTGGATGCGTCTCCCAATGATATACAGCACCAGCCTCGTTGACCTGCTGTTATCCTAGAACCCCATTATCCAACTACCAGTAACCTCTTTGTCAGTGAGCAAGTTTATGTCCCTCTCTTTGCCCGCACATGCTCATGCTATCGTGGACATTTTTCATTGGGCTAGAAAAACGCCCCGACCTACTTGATGCCTCGAATACCCACGACTAGAATCACGACCTACCTACGGCCTACATACGACCTGCTACGACCTCGTGATGACCATGCTGGGAGTATGAGTCTAGGGCAAACTCGGCAGAGATCGTGAATTAGGTCGTGAAAGTGGGAGTCAGGAACTCCACCGCTGGGTTTGAATAATGCCCTCTACTTGGTAGAATTGCAAATCATCCCTAGTGTGTGCGTCGGATAGTGTTGGCGTGCGGGGATTGCTGGTCGGCGCGGACTCAGTGGGTCGAAGGGCCTGCCTCCGCTTTATCTCTAAACTAAGCTAAAGCGGTAACTGAATGACTCCACACAATATTAGACAACGATCACATTGGAGACAGACACAAAATGCTGGAGTAACTCAGCGGGACAGGCATCATCTCTGGAGAGAAGGAATGGGTGACCTTTCGGGTCGAAAGACCCTTCTTGTTACTTCTGGACCCGAAAAGTAACCCATTCCTTCTCTCCAGAGATGTTGCCTGTCCCGCTGAGTTACTGCAGCATTTTGTGTCCAACTTCAAAGTAGACCAGCGTCTGCAGTTCCTTCCTGCAATTAGATCACACTGTAGTTGTACTCGCAGGTTGGGGCCATTTTCAAGATATTCAAAGTAATGTAAGGGACATGCAGCAAATTCGCGCCCTTAGCTCAGCGTAACTCAGCGAGACAGGCAGCATCTCTGGAGAGAAGGAATGGGTGACGTTTCGGGTCGAGACCCTTCTTCAGACTTAGAATCTAGCCTTCAGAACATTTTATTGTGAGAATCAAACAATTAATAAACACACAATATGATGATCCTCTATCAGGGTGTAATAGATCTTGCCTCATATGCTTCATAATTAATCAGTTCCCTAAAAGCATGTAACTGTCACACAGTCATTAGCGAAACAATGGGTATTTATTCAATAGCTGATTCACTGAACCGCCCAGCTACCATAAAAGGCAAAGGCAAAGCAGGCATACTGCACCCCTTCCCCTCCGCCCCCCCAACACTGACCCAAGACATGCAGGGCAGGACCAATATTACAGTATCTGCTTACGGAAAGAGAACCAGCCTTACAGAGCATTAATTTCTCCTCTGTCAACGAGAACAATGGGCAAACGTTGGGAAAGAAAGACTTGCATTTCTGTACTACCGTTCCTGTCATCTCGCTGCGCTTTACTGCCGATGAAGTGCTGCCGAGGGACGTGGTCACCGTTTTAGTTGGAGGGAAACACAGCAACAATATGCACACACAACAAGCTCCCACAAGCATCCGATGATAATAACCAGATGCATGTATGTGACATTGATGGAAGGGCTGAATGTTGGCCAGAGCACTGAGCCAGAACTCTTTCTGAAAGGCACGGTGGCACAGAAATAGAAACATAGAAATTAGGTGCAGGAGTAGGCCATTCGGCCCTTCAAGCCTGCACCACCATTCAATATGATCATGGTTGATCATCCAACTCAGTATCCCGTACCTGCCTTCTCTCCATACCCCCTGATCCCCTTAGCCACAAGGGCCACATCTAACTCCCTCTTAAATATAGCCAATGAACTGGCCTCAACTACCCTCTGTGGCAGAGAGTTCCAGAGATTCACCACTCTCTGTGTGAAAAAAAACAGTGAAAGCCTTGGATAGAATAGATGTGGAGAGGATGTTTCCACTAGTGGGAGAGTCTAAGACCAGAGGCCATAGTCTCAGAATATAAGGAGGTTCCTTAAGAAATGAGATGAGGAGAAATGTCTTCAGTCAGAGTTCACAGTGGCGCAGCGGTAGAGTTGCTGCCTTGCAGCATTTACAGCGCCAGAGACCCGGGTTCGATCCCGACCACGGGGTGCTGTCTATACATAGTTTTGCACCTTCTCCCCGTGACCTGCGTGGGGTTTTCTCCGGGATCTCCCACATTCCAAATACGTACAGGTTTGTAGGTTAATTGGCTTGGCATAAAAGTAAAATGATCCCGTGTATGTGCGGAATAGTGTAAATGTGCGGGGATTGCTGGCCGGTGCCGACTCAGTGGGCTGAAGGGCCTGTTTCCGTGCTGTATCTCTAACCTAAACTAAACTAAACACGAACAAGTCTTTTTTGCTTTCCACTCTGAGAGCAGACTGAGCCTTTGTTTTATCAAACAAAGCCACAAAGTGCTGAAGTAACTCAGCGGATCAGGCAGCATCTGTGGAGGACATGGACAGGCGACGCTTCGGGATGTGACGTGACCTATTCATGTTCTCCAGAGATGCTACCTGACCCACTGAGTTACTTCAGCTCTTTATGTCTTCTTCTGTAAAGTCTGTTCCTGGTCCTAGACTCACACTAGTGGGAACATAGAAACATAGAAAATAGGTGCAGGAGGAGGCCATTCGGCCCTTCGAGCCAGCACCGCCATTCATTGTGATCATGGCTGATCGTCCCCTATCAATAACCCATGCCTGCCTTCTCCCCATATCCCTTGACTTCACTAGCCCCTAGCGCTCTATCTAACTCTCTCTTAAATCCATCCAGTGACTTGGCCTCCGCTGCCCTCAGTCTTAAATGACCTCCCCTTTATTCTAAGTCCTCTGGTTCTGGACTCTCCCAACATTGGGACCATTTTTCCTGCATCTAGCTCTACATGCCTGTGTAGGAAGGAACTGCAGATGCTGGTTTGTACCGAAGATAGACACAACGTGCTGGAGTCATTCAGTGGGTCAGGCGGGGGTGGGGGTGGGGGGGGGGGGGGGGGGGGGGGGGGGGGGGGGGGAGCGAATTTGGCTTTAAATCAGCTTTGCAGAGAACCTTATGTCATAAGTTCATAAGTTCTGGGAGCAGAATTAGGCCATTTGTCCAATCAAGTCTCTCTGCCATTCAGTGATGGCTGATCTATATTTCCCTCTTAACTCCATTCTCCAGTCTTCTCCCCATAACCCCTGTCACCATGACTAATCAAGAATCTGCCAATCTCTGCCTTAAAAATACCAGATGATTTGGCCTCCAGAGCGCGGCAATGAATTCCACAGATTCACCACCCTCTGACAAAATAAATTCCTCCCCATCTGCTTTCTAAAGGTACGCCCTTTTATTCTGAGGCTCTGGCCTCTGGTCCTAGACTCTCCCATCAGTGGAAACATCCTCTCCACATCCACTCTATCCAGGCCTTTCACTATTCGAGCATTAATGTCACCATCATACTAAGCTGCATAATAACACGACTGCACAAACTCATTTACATGAGTGTGTGAGCCATGTTAATGAGTTGAGGTGTTTCATGTAGCAAATTAGAAAATTACGAGCTCCGTAGCCCAGTTTTGAAAATATTTAATGGGTGGAATTAAGGTGAAGAAAGTTTCCAAGGAGAAGTTACACAGGAGAAGACTCAATGGGCTGAATGGCCTAATGCCGCTCCTATGTCTCATCATCTGAAAATACTGCACTTTGAGTGGATTGGCGACCTCAACTCTTCAGTAGACACAGTGGGGCGGCACGGTGGCGCAGTGGTAGATTTGCTGCCTCACAGCGCCAGAGACCAAGGTTCGATCCTGACTACGGACGCTGTCTGTACAGGGTTTGTACGTTCTCCCCATGATCTGCGTGGGCTTTCACCGGGGAGCTCCAGTTTCCTCCCACACTCCAAAGACGTACAGGTTTGTCGGCTAATTGGCTTGGTATAAATGTAAATGGCCCCTCGTCTGCGTGGAATAGTGTTAGTGTGCGAGGGTCGCTGGTCGGCGCGGACTCGGTGGGCCGAAGGGCCTGTTTATGCGGTGTATATCTCTGAACTAAATGAAGCTAAACCAAGTGAATGTTAAATGGATTGCTTTTTAAAATCTGGTTACGAACTGGATAAATAATGCAGTAGTTAAAAAATATATAACCTTGAGCTGCTCTTGAACAAAACCATTCCATTATGTACGAAATAACTTAATTTAAGGCTGGTAAAATGGTATTTACGTGCAGCGAGTTATAATCTGTAATGAGCAAACATCATTAGGCTGAGTAGCAGCTTTGTTTCAACTTGTATGTGCCATTTGCTCTTGGAACTTACCACATTTTAGTTTCTATCTTTTGCAACGACAGATAAACCTGTCCAAAGGTTACATGTGGTGCGTCCTGGACAGGCCTGGCTCTGCTTTTATACCGCGTTTCCAGCAGTGTCCACAAACCATTTAAATGAATTGCTGTGCCCTGAAACTCGGATAAGATTAATAATTTATCATGAGACCTCCTGATGGAAGCGTTCCCTTGGAGAAGAATGGATTGGAGAGCTGTATTTTAATCAATGGCTGCAGGTGAGATAAACAACTGAATGGTCATCTGAGCACTGCAACCTTGCCAAAGGTCTATGTTAATTTTGAAATATGTATTAGGTAAGTTCATGTTCTAAGGGCAGGCACGGTGGCACGGCGGTAAAGCTACTGCCTTACATCCCCTAAGGCCCCGTCCCACCAGCATGCGACTGCATGCGGCGAGCGCGCCCAAACCGGAAGCAGGGGCCGCGAGGAGGTCGAGTAATCCTGTACGAGTTGACGTGAAGTTCGAGCGAAGTCCGCGGGAAGTTCGCGCTAGGCGTACGCAGTCAAGACACTGCGTACGGTTTCGAGACGCTGCGCACGCCCGTCAAGGCGGTGCGTATGGCCTCAACGCGGCTGCGGGCCGGTAGGCCGTTGCCACGCGGAACTTTTGAACACTGTCAGTTTTTCGGAACCCCGCGCGATGTCGGGACCAGCTCTGCACAACTCCATACGGTTCCAGTGATCGAAGTGGGACCGGCTCCGCGAGGCCATACGGCTCAAGCGACCACGTTAGGTCGCGCTTGCCGCATGCAGTCGCATGCTCGTGGGACAGGCCCTCTACGGCACCAGAGACCCGGGTTCGATCCCGACTACGGGTGCTGTCTGCACGGAGTTCGTATGTTCTCCCCGTGACAGTGTGGGTTTTCTCCGAGAATTTAGGTTTCCTCCCACACTCCAAAGACGTGCAGGTTTGTAGGTCAATTGGTTTGGTATGAATGTAAAAAATTGTCCCTCGGATAGTGTTATTGTGCGAGTTGGTGCGGACTCGGTGGGCCAAAGGGCATGATTCCCCGCTTGTATCTCTAAAACATAAAACTAAAACATCCAGGATTTGGCCCGACAAGTCTACTCCGCCATTCAATCATGGCTGATCTATCACTCCCTCCTAACCCCATTCTCCTGTCTTCTCCCCTGAACATACCCATACGAATCAAGAATCTGTCAATTCTCCGCCTTAAAAATATCCACTGACATGGTCTCCGTAGCCGTCTGTGGCAATGAATTCCACAGGTTCACCACCTTCTGACTAAAGAAATTCCTCCTCGACTCATTTCTTAAGGTACGTCCTTTTATTCTGAGGCTATGACCTCTGGTCCTAGCCTCTCCCACTAATGGAAACATCCTCTCCACATCTACTCGATCCAAGCCTTTCACAGTTCGATAAGTCTGAATGAGGTCCTTCCTCATCTTCTGTGTTGTACCAGTAGTACATTTGTTCAAGTAGTGTTATTTCTTGCTACCAAGACTACAATCATATCTCAAGGCCCTTGATTAGATTGACTGAAATTTCTTTGAAACATTTTATCAAAATGTTTGCCAGTCTGAAGTTCTCATTATGTATAATTACATAAATCTCTTTATCATCATTGCACAAAGCGATGATATGTTACTCACATTTGTACAGGTTGCATTAAGATTAGGCAAGAACAAGTGCAAAGTGCCTGTCCCACTGTACAAGCTAATTCAAGAGTTCGCCCGAGTTTCCCCCGATTCGAACTCGGAGAATTACAGTATAGGTACTGGGGGCTCTCGTGGACATTTTTCAACGTTGAAAAATCTTCACGAGTCTTCACGAGCGTTTCCCGAGTACCTGCCGTTAGCGCTACGAGCCGCTAAGAGACGTCCCGAGCTCTGACGTACCCGCTACGTACATTCTACGTGCTTACCATGAATTTGATTTTTTTTTTTAACTCGGGAGAGCTCTTGAATTACCTCGTACAGTGGAACAGGCACTTAAGTAAGTTCAAGCCTTTTAATAAGTTTGGCATGTAACAGTCATTCAACAGTGGAACAGCAGGCAGAGCTGCTGCCTCACAGCGTCAGAGTTCACCCGTTCACATGTTGTAGGAGTATGAGGCCATTTGGCCCATCGAGTCTAGTCCGTCATTCAATCATGACTGACCGCTAATTCTCAGAGATCTCAAGAGTTCCCGGGTTCGACCTTGACCTCAGTTGCATTCTGTGTGGTGTTTGCACGTTCTCCCTGGGTTTCCTCCGGGTGCTCTAGTTTTGTCTCACATTCCAGTTAAGACATGCAGGTTAATAGGTTAATTGGCCTCTGTTAAAGGGTGTAGTGTGGGATAACAGAACTGGTGCGAATGATGGTCAGTGTGGAGTCGGTGGGCTGAAGGGCCTGTTTCCATGCTGTCAACGGCTCGATTGTAATCGTGGATTGTCTTTCCGCTGACTGCTCAGCAGGCAACAAAAGCTTTCCACTGTACCTCAGTACATGTGACAATTAACTGAACTATGTGGCTTCATTGATTGGAAGGATTAAGCCGTTCTCGGCCAGTCCTGGAGGTTCAGGTTGTTCTGAAAGATTAATCCACAACTCCGTTAGATCCATAACTTTAACTACCCCCCTCAAAGGTAATGACACCCAGCATCCAGGCAGCAGCGGTAGAGTTGATGCCTTACAGCACCAGGAACCCGGGTTGGATGCTGACTACGGGTGCTGTCTATATGTAGCTGCGTGGGTTTTCCCCGGGAGCTCCGGTTTCCTCGACCACTCCAAAGACTCACGGGTTTGTAGGTTAATTGGCTTTGATAAAATTGTAAATTGTCCCTAGTGTGTGTAGGATGGTGTTAATGTGTGAAGAACGTTGGTTGGCACGGACATGCCGGTTCAAAGACACGTTTCCACGCTGTATCTCTAAACTCAACAAAAATATAAATACTGCTGAGCAGGCTAATTCCATTTTATTTACTGCACAATTTGAAAATAAACTTTTTAAAACTTACATATATCATATCCATCATCATTACGGAAACATTTAATCCGAATTCTTCTGTCAAAAAACTCCTCCATTTATTTTCAAACTATCCATGATTCACATCACATGTAGATTTCAATATTTTTTTACCCACATGAAGGAATCATAAGTTCATAGGTTCATAAGCGATAGGAGCAGGATTAGGTCATTCGGCCCATCTACGCCATTCAATCATGGCTGATCTACCTCTCCCATTCTCCTGCCTTCTAACCCCATTCTCCTGCCTTCTCCCCAGAACCTCTGACACCCACACTTATCAAGAATCTATCTATCTCAGCCTAAAATATATCCACAATTCCACAATCAATTCCACAAAATGTATAAAATGAATTAGACTTTGATTGCTCTATGAAGAAAATATTCGGCATAATCCTCTAATGACTGTAATTAAATCAATGAATAGGATCATAGATATGCTAAAATTAATTCAGAAAAATACACCTTATCCTTTAATTACTTTGTGATTTTCACTTTCCTTTCATAGAGTTCATGACGTGCCCATAAAGAGGCTCAGTGGCGCAGCGGTAAAGTGGCTGCCTTACGGCGCCAGGTTCAATCCCGACTACTGGTGCTGTCTGTACGTAGTTTGCAAGTTTTCTCCGGGCGCTGCTTGTTTCCTCGCACACGCACAGGTTTGTAGGTTAATTGGCGTCCGTGAATTGCCCCTCGTGTGTAAGGAAGGCAGTGTTAGGGTGCAGGATTGATCGCTGATCCACCAAGGACTCGGTGGGCACAAGGGCCTGTTTCCACACTCGAAATGCTGGACTGTGGAAACTGAGCACCCGGAGAAAACCCACGCGGTCACTGAGAGAACGTACAAACTCCATACAGACAGCACCAGTAGTCAGGATCGAACCGGTGTCACTGGCGATGTGTGGTAGCAATTCTGCGCCGCCCAAAATGATGAGCCACTTAGATGAATAAATGCAATTTGTGATAAGAACTGCGACGCTCTCATCTAATACCATCTTGCAGCTTATGTTTCTCTGGCCTGACCTACCCTACAAGGGGACTCATCCTTTCCATCTGAAAACCTGGTTTGTATATACTAAGGTTACACAGAAAAGCTGGAGAAACTCAGCGGGTGCAGCAGCATCTATGGAGCGAAGGAAATAGGCAACGTTTCGGGCCGAAACCCTTCTTCATATTGTATATACTAATGTTTGTTATTCTATGGACAAGGTCTGCCACCTAGTGGCCGAAAAATTCTGCTAAACTCTTCTTCACAGTTCACAATATATCTCCCCAAATCCACATTTAGACAATAGACAACAGGTGCAGGAGTAGGCCATTCAGCTCTTCGAGCCAGCACCGTCATTCACTGTGATCATGGCTGATCATCCACAATCAGTACCCCATTCCTGTCTTCTCCCCATATCCCATGACTCCCTTTAAGAGCTCTATCTAACTCTCCCTTGGAAACTTCCAAAGAATTGGCCTCCACCACCTTCTGAGGCAAAGAATTCCACAGACTCACAACTCTCAATGCGAGTAAGTTTTTCCTCATCTCCATTCTAAATGGCTTACCTCTTATTCTTAAGCTGTGGTCCCTGGTTCTGGACTCCCCCAACATCGGGGACACGTTTACTTCCAATTGGGTACAACTGCTTGCAATTTAGAAAGAGCAGCCAACTCTGTAACAATAGAGGGATCAGCCATGATCACATTGAATGGTGTTGCTGGCTGCAAGGGCTGAATGGCCTACTCCTGCACCTATTGTCTATGTATCTATGAAAACTCTATAACTAGAAGAACAACATGCTGCCTTAGTGGTAGAGTTGCTGCCTTACAGCGCCGGAGGCCTGGGTTTGATCCTGACAACGGTGCTGTCCTTGCGGCTTTTGTGCGTTCCCCCCGTGACCTGCGTGGATTTTCTCCGGATTTTTCTTCCCACACTCCAAAGACGTACAGGTTTGTAGGTTAATTGGCTTCGGTAAAATTGTAAATTGTCCCTAGTGTGTAGAATGGTGCTAGTGTATCGGGGTGGTCGGCACGGACACAGTGGGCCGAAAGGTGCATCTATAATGCAAAGTCTAAAGTAGAGTAAACTAGTTCTTTTTTTAAAAAAATGAGATACAGCGTGGAAACTGGTCCATGAGCCCACCGAGTCCACTCCGAGCATCGAGCACCCGTTTACTCTGGAGTTGCTGCCTTACAGCGCTTGCAGCGTCAGAGACCCGGGTTCGATCCCGACTACAGGTGTTGTCTGTACGGAGTTTGTACGTAACCTGTGTGGGGTTTCTCCAAGATTTTCAGTTTCCTCCCACACTCCAAAGACATACAGATATGTAGGTTGTGTTTAAGAGGGAACTGCAGATGCTGGAGAATCGAAGGTTACACAAAAAAGCTGGAGAAACTCAGCGGGTGCAGCAGCATCTATGGAGCGAAGGAAATAGGCAACGTTTCGGCCCGAAACGTTGCCTATTTCCTTCGCTCCATAGATGCTGCTGCACCCGCTGAGTTTCTCCAGATATGTAGGTTAATTGGCTTGGTGTGCATGCAAATTGTCTCTAGTGTGTGTAGGATAGTGTTAATGTGCGGAGATCGCTGGCCGGTGCGGACCCGGTGGACCAAAGGGCCTGTTTCCGCGCTGTATCTCTAAACTAAACTAAACTAAACATGTGTAGGGAGGAACTGCAGATGCTGGTTTAAACACAAGACAGGCTCATAAAGCTGGAGTAATTCAGTGGGTCAGGTAGCATCTCTGGAGAAAAGGAATAGGTGACATTTTGGGTCGAGAAGCGGTCCTCTGAAGAATGGTGTCGACTCGAATCGTCACCTATTCCTTCTCTCCAGAGATGCTGCCTGACACGTTGAGTTAGTCCAGCCTTTTGTGTCTGTCTAAGGACACATACATCCTATATATCGACAATAGCTCTGCCCTCAACATTACAATCCCATCCAAACTCCTTGACCTTGGACCTCCACCACCGGATCCTTGCCTTTCTCTCCCACACACCATAATGTGAGAATCATTGACAACACCCCTCCACAATAATGCTCCACATAAGGATGCGTTCTCAGTCCCCTACGCATTCACGATCGTGTGGCCAAATTCAACTCCAACTCCATCGACAAGTTTGCAGATGACACCACCATGGTGGGCCAGCCAAGAAAAATGATCCCCACTAGATGGAGTACAGGAAGGAGATGGAGAATTTCACACCATGGACTTAGAACAACAATGTTAGCAAGGTGAAGGAACCAGTTATCAACTTGAGGAAGCTTGGTGGAGTAGATGCCCCGATCGACATTAATGGTGCCAAAGTGTTGCCAAAGTGGAAAAGGTTGAGAGCTTCAAGTTCATAGAAACATAGACCATAGAAAATAGCCTGCACCGCCATTCAATATGATCATGGCTGATCATCCAACTCAGTATCCAGTACCTGCCTTCTCTCCATACCCCCTGATCCCTTTAGCCACAAGGGCCACATCTAACTCCCTCTTAAATATAGCCAATGAACTGGCCTCAACTACCTTCAGTTGCAGAGAGTTCCAGAGATTCACCACTCTCTGTATGAAAAAAGTTTTTCTCATCTCGGTCCTAAAGGATTTCCCCCTTATCCTTAAGCTGTGACCCCCTTGTCCTGGACTTCCCCAACATCGGGAAGAATCTTCCTGCATCTAGCCTGTCCAACCCCTTAAGAATTTTGTAAGTTTCCATAAGATCCCCCCTCAATCTCCTAAATTCCTTGGCATAAATATTACCAGTGATCGGCCGTGGGCCAACCGCATGGGAAATGTCCGTGATCTCCAGCAGACCCTGCAGGAATGGCTCGTGACTGGAACAGCCTCCACAACATTGATGACTCCTGCCTTTGACTTGAAGATGGAGAGAAAAACTCTTACCGTCATGACTCACCTGAAGCCCGCACTTTGACTTCACGGCATCCCCTCTCAAAATGGCCAATCCTGCTACAACCTGTCATCCCTTTTACATGCAGCCAGTGAAACTAAGAAAATTGTGTTTCGTTCCCCCCCCCCCTTTTCAAACTCTCACTGCCGCATTGTAAACTGATCCTTGCCGCTTTGTCTACAGATAAAAAAAGAAAGTAGGATCATCTCTCATTCGTATACAATCAGGTGAGTGTTGGCCCAATTTGCTTAATCTTATCTCATGTGACAAACTCATCGTCCCAGGATCAATCCCGAGAACCTTTGTTGCATTCGCTTCCATTGCAAAGAGAATAGCGTATGATATATAGGTGTAGGAAGGATGCTGGTTTAAACCGAAGATAGACACAAAATGCTGGAGTAACTCAGCGGGGCAGGCAGCATCACTGGAGAGAAGGAATGGGCGATGTTTCGGGTCGAGACCCTTCTTCGAAGGGTCTCGACCCGAAACGTCGCCCATTCCTTCTCTCCAGAGATGCTGCCTGTCCCGCTGAGTCACTCCAGCGTATAATTCTTCTTCTTGCGTATGGCGTGCACAGCCTAAAGTTGCAAGACAACTAGCCCTTGCTGTCTCCTCCCATCCCTCACCATATAGCCATATAACCATATAACCATATAACAATTACAGCACGGAAACAGGCCCTACAAGTGCATGCCCTCGGGCTCCTCCTCCTCCTTTTTCCTTCCTTCTCCCCGCCACCCCCTATCAGTCTGAAGAAGGGTTTCGGCTCGAGAAGTCGCCTATTTCCTTCGCTCCATAGATGCTGCTGCACCCGCTGAGTTTCTCCAGCATTTTTGTGTACCTTCGATTTTCCAGCATCTGCAGTTCCTTCTTGAACAACTTGTCCTGTTTGATCTTCTGTTTGTGCACGCCAGGGTTGATTGCATACGTCGAAACAGGGTGGACCCCGTGAAGGTTGCAATCTCCCACTCCAGCATATGAGTTATAGGTCTCAATGTGGACCTGTGCAATTAGAGCACGACATCTCCACTCTTGCGATCAAATCCTCTCGCAATGCCCTGTGTCTTCTTCAATAGTTAACTTGCTCACATCAGTCCACTCGAACATAGTGAACGCCCACCTCGGTGTCTCGGATGCAGACAACGGATGCGCTAAGCAAGTTAAGCGAATGCGTGATGGACATTATTTGACGCTATCGTGCACGGTGCAGTACGGCCGGTATAGTTGACACTGGCTTATGCACGGAGCACACAACGTTACACCCTAACAAAGCCCGGATAGAGTGAATGTGGGGAGTATAGCAAGCCACGCATTGTGAATCAAAGTGATCTTTATTAAGGTAATACAGAGAACAGCACACACACGACAGGGGAGGGTGTTCCTAGACCTCTCCGTATAAACCAGGGCACACCCCTTAACCGCATGATGGCTCCTTCCCGCCAAACACAGTCACGTGACCCTGACAGCCCAAGTGTCGAGGGTTCGCTCAGTAAGTGGCCTAACCACTAGGTGGCGCCACAGAGGATGTTTCCACGTGGGAGGGTCAAGGAGAGGGCACAGCCTCAGAATAAAAGGACGCACATTTAGAAAGGAGATGAGGAGGAATTTATTTAGCCAGAGGGTGGTGAATCTGTGGAATTCATTGCTGCAGAAGGCAGTGGAGGCCAATTCACTGGATGTTTTCAAGAGAGAGCTCTTTGGGCTAACAGAATCAAGGGATATGGGGAAAAAGCAGGAACGGGGTACTGATTTTGGATGATCAGCCATGATCATATTGAATGGTGGTGGTGGCTCGAAGGGCCGAATGGCCTACTCCAACTATTTTCTATGTTTCTATGTTGTTAACCAAGCCAACTATAGACCCTGTAGGTCTTTGGAGTGTGGGAGGAATCCGCAGCCCCCAGAGAAAAACAATGCAGGTCACGGGGAGAACGTACAAACTCCGTACCACCAGCACCCGTGGTCCCTGGCGCTGTAAGGCAGCAACTCTACCGCTGGGACACCGTGCGGCCCCGGTCTTAAGAAGGGTCCTGATCCAAAGTATTATCTCTCCATTGCCTCCCACATAGGCTGCCTGGCCCATGGAGCTCCTCCAGCAGTCTGGAGAGTTAGATTTTGCTCTTAGGGCTAAAGGAATCAAGGGATATGGGGATAAAGCAGGAACGGGGTACTGATTTTAGATGATCAGCCATGATCATAGTGAATGGCAGTGCTGGCTCGAAGGGCCGAATGGCCTACTCCTGCGCCTATGTTCTATGTTTCTACGTCTGTTTTTAGCTTATTGCAATTTTTCTAGGTTTTTATTTAAATTCTGGAGGACACAGCTATCTTCGTCTAATTGATTCAACTTTCAGCATGTTATTTGTACATAAACATTGAAGATCTATTTTAGCCTCACACCATCATCATCATTATCTTCAGCAGCTTTCCCTCGCCACTGAAAGTAGTCGGTCATTTAGAAAAATCTCATTAGTAAGGATTAGATTCAAACAATGGGCAGCATGCAAGTCTACTTAACATGAAGCCATTTTTTTTGCAGCTCTCTGTGATACTAATATGCTAAATATTTGTGGCATCAAATGCGGAGATGATCACAAGAAAAAAGTCCCTATTACTGAAATTGAAATGAGTTCGAATATAACATAAGGACTGGAAGTAGGAAATTACATGGTAGACAGAAGTGCTGGAGGAACTCAGCGGGTGTAGCAGTATCTATGGAGCGAAGGAAATAGTCAACTTTTCGGACCAAAACCCTTCTTCAGTAGGAAATTACATATTGTGTATTATGTTTGTATATTAATGATTTGGACGAGGGGATTGAAGGCTTTGGCAAAGTTTGTGAATGATGCGAAAATAGGTGGAGAGGCAGGTGGTGTAGAGAAAGCAGGGACTCTGCAGAAGGACTTGGACACGTTGGGAGAGTGGGCAGAGAAGTGGCAGATGGAGGATAGGGTAGCAAAGTGTGGAGTCATGCATTTTGGTAGTAGGAATAAAGGCGGAGACTATTTTCTAAATGGGGTGAGAATCCAGAAATCGGAGGCTCAAAGGGACTTGGGAGTGCTGGTGCAGGATTCCCAAAAAGTTAATCTGTAAGTTGAATCGGTAGTAATGAAAGCCAACTCAATGCTAGCATTCATTTCAAGAGAGCTTGTATACAAAAACAGGGATGCAATGTTGAGGCTCTATAAGGCGCTGGTAAGGCCACATTTGGAATATTGTGAGCAATTTTGGGCACCATATCTGAGGAAGGATGTGCTGGCCCTGGAGAGGGTTCAGAGGAGGTTTACAAGAATGATCCCAGGAATCATTCAGGAGGTTAACCTATGATGAGCGTTTGTCGGCACTGGGCCTGTACTCGCTGGATTGACCAGTCCTTGTTCCAAACATAGACTGGCACCATTATCCAACTCGAGGCTGAGGAGCGGTCCCAGCCTGAATTGTCGTCAATCCTTTCACTCCACAGATGCATTCCACGGACCCATTGAGTTCCTCCTGTATTTCATTTTTTGCTCAAGATTCCAGCATCGACAATTCCTTCCATCTCCAATAAGTACCTGGCACTACTTTTCATCACAGATGCTACATATATTGATTCCCTTAAGTTAACCACTGCATTGATGTGAGCCCATTAATACTACTTTATTTGGAAGAGAGACACTAAAAAGCTGGAGTAACTCAGTGGGACAGGCAGCATCTCTGGAGAGAAGGAACGGGTGACGTTTCAGGTCAAGTCTATTTGCTTTGGTCGGATGGAGAGGCTTGGACTTTTTCTCCTGGAGAATCGGAGGCTGAGGAGTGATCTTGCAGAAGTATCTAAAATCCTGAGGGATGGAGATGAGGTTTTTTTCCCCTAGGGTAAGGGAGACTAAAACTAGACTTAAAGTGAAAGGGGGAAGAATTGAAAGGGACCAGGGAGGGGCAACTTTTTCACGCAGAGACTGGTGGGTAAATGGATCAAGCGGTCAAAGGAAGCTGTCGAAATAGGTACATTATGTTTAAAAGACCCTTAGTCACAGTCATTCAGCAAGGAAACGGGTCATTCAGCCCAACTTGCCCATGCCTACCTATCTAGATGTCCCATCTACATTAGTTCCACCTGCCCACAGAAGACAGGTTCATGGATAGAAAAGGTTTAGAGGTATCATGACCAAATGTGACTAGATACAGGTATGTAGATATCTTGGACAGATATCTTGGACAGCAAGGGCTTTGTAACTTGACTTGAAATGGTCGTAAATCTGGTCTCCAAATCTGAGGAAGGACATTATTGCCATAGAGGGAGTGCAGAGAAGGTTCACCAGACTGATTCCTGGGATGTCAGGACTGTCTTATGAAGAAAGACTGGACAGACTTGGTTTATACTCTCTAGACTTTAGGAGATTGAGAGGGGATCTTATAGAAACTTACAAAATTCTTAAGGGGTTGGACAGGCTAGATGCAGGAAGATTGTTCCCGATGTTAGGGGTCCAGGACAAGGGGTCACAGCTTAAGGATAAGGGGGAAATCCTTTAAAACCGAGATGAGAACTTTTTTCACACAATGTCTGGAATTCTCTGCCACAGAGGGTAGTGAGGCCAGTTCATTGGCTATATTTAAGAGGGAGTTAGATGTGGCCCTTGTGGCCAAGGGGATCAGGGGGTATGGAGAGAAGGCAGGTACGGGATACTGAGTTGGATGATCAGCCATGATCATATTGAATGGCGGTGCAGGCTCGAAGGGCCGAATGGCCTACTCCTGCACCTAATTTCTATGTTTCTATGTTTCTATGTAAATGTTAGATGGTAGAAAATCTAAACTTTGCTACACGCCCAAGAGGGAATGAAAACAGGGTCTTATTGAAACTTGTCGGCGGGACTTAGACAGCTTAATTTGAGAACCCTGAAATCAGTTTTAGACATTTCAAAGGACCCATTCAACTCGACCGACTTCGGGAACTACATCTGCAGGAGCTTCGACCGCCCCGATCGCGGGAACCTTGATCACCCCATTGCGAGGTCTTTGGTCGCCGACTGCGGATGTTTCGATCGCCCCAACCGCAGAAGAAAAGTTCAAGTTCACGTTCACATTTATTGTCACATGCACCATTAATGTACAGTGATATTTGAGTTACCATGTAGCCATACAATCAAAAAGAACCCAACACACAATAGAATTTAACATAAACATCCACCACAGTGGAATCAACATTCTTCACTGACCCGCCCGAGTTGCGGGGTAGAAGAGCTCCTGGAGCGGGGCCTACATCACTGCCCCGCGCGGCTGGAATGGCCGCGGGACTCTGCGAGCGCACACCGGGGGCTCCAACACCAAGACCCGGTGTGCGACCTCGCACCACCCGGCGTGGCTTCAATGGCCGCGGGACAATCGCCCATCGCCAGCCGGGGGCTTTGACTTTGACTGACATCGGGGGGGGGGAGAGTGCAGTGGAGAGATAAGTTTTTTTGGCCTTCCATCACAGCTATGTGATGGATGTTTATGTAAAATGTAATTATGTTGTGTCTGGGGTCTATTTGTGTGTAATGTATGGCTGCAGAAACGGCATTTCGTTTGGACCTCAAGGGGTCCAAATGACAATTAAATTGACTCTTGACTCTCTTGACTCTTGACCGAAAACAATAACGTTCAGTCAATCTTCCTCCTTTGTTCACCCGTGGTCGGGGCCATGAACCCTCTGTCATCGCCGCTACAGACGGCCTGGTGTACAAGCCCTCTCGTCGGGATGCTCCAAACTCCGACGTCAGAGCGGATGCAGCAAGCACTCCGTGGCTTGGAGTTCCCGAACCGGCCACTTTCTTACAAGAGACGGAGCAATGAAGGAGCGTGTGTGTGGGCCGGACATTGGACCGATGGCTGTGGGTCTCTGCTCTTGTTGTGTGCCCTAGAGATTATCACACGCTGCTGTGGTGGCTTTTTATATTTAATCATTTTCATGTAGTTTTGTATCCTGGTGCTTTTCTTGGTATGACTTTATGGTAAAATCAAATTTGACTGTACTTTAGGATACACGTGACAATAAAAAAAAAAACGATTGAACACATCAGGTGTGAGGGAGCTTCAAGGTTCTCGTACCTAACTGGAAACTTCACTGGAGGAATGACTTGTATGGGAGGGAGGGAGGGAGGGAGGGTGGGCGGAGGGGCGGCCAGCCAGACTCCGTGAGGCCACTGGGAGGAGATACCAAGTCCAAAAGGCAGGCCCTTGCACAGACTGTGGCCAAAGTCAGCTAACCCATCGTTCAGTTCCAACAGCACCACCAGTCACAGTTTTTTTTTAAGAGATACAGCGCGGAAACAGGCCCTTCGGCCCACCGAGATCTAGCCGCCCAGCGATCTCCACACACCACCACTCTACACACACTAGGGACAATTTACAATGACATCAACAACCCTCTACGTCCTTGAAGTGTGTGTGTGTGTGTGTGTGGGGGGGGGGGGGGGGGGGGGGGGGGTGGGGGTAGGGGGCACCCGAAGAAAAACCCACGCGGTCACTGGGAGGATGTACAAACTCCGCACAGACAGCACCCGAGGTCGGGATCGAACCCGGGTCTCTGGCACTGCAAGAAAGCGACTCAACCACTGCGGCACCGTGCTAGTTCTGCGCACCATATCCCCATCAGCCATTCCCCCCATAATCTTCATGAACTGCAAACACTCTCAGACGTCCAGCACTGATGTTAACCTCGCACTAAGAACACCAAGTGCTGGGGTAACTCAGCAGCTCAGGAAACATCTCTGGAGAACATGGATGGATGACGTTTCAGTTGATCAGACTGAAGAACAGTCATCTGGAAGAGGTCCTCCCCACTCCCAGAAACGGTGGAAGGAATGCACGACCCCAGCTCCACACAGCCCCTCCCGCCCCGACCGTGGGGCAGGGTCTGGACATCCCGCATCCGCCCCATGAACCAACTCAGCCTACTGAGGTCAACCTGCAGAGGGATGAGAAAATAGACACAACATGCTGGAGTAACTCAGCGGGTCAGGCAGCATCTCTGGAGAACAGGACTCGGTGACGTTCCAGGTCGAGACCCTTCTTCAGACTGACAGTCGGGGGGGGAAAGGGATACAGCGATATAGAGAGATATGGAACAAATGAATGAAATACAGGCAAAACGTGGTAAGGGCCGCCACAAGCCTGCAGATGCTGGAATCTTGAGCAAAACACAAAGTACTCAAAGATTTCATAGAGAGTCATAGAGTGCGGAAACAGGCCCTTCGGCCCAACTTGCCCACACCGGCCAATATGTCCCAGCTACACGAGACCTCCATAGGAATCTTCTTCACACTAACGGTGGTGGGTGTATGGAACAAGCTGCCAGATGAGGTAGTTGAGGCAGGGACTATCCCAACGTTTTAGAAACTGTTGTACAGGTACATGGATAAGACAGGTTTGGTGGGATATGGATCAAACGTGGGCAGGTGGGACTCGTGTAGATGGGACATGTTGGCCGGTGTGGCCAAGTTGGGCCGGCGGGCCTGTTTCTATACAATATCACTCTATGACTATGACTATGACTGCTAGAGGAACTGCACGGATCAGACAGCATCTCTGTGTCCCGCTGAGTTTCTCCAGCACTTCCAGCACTTGTGGGTTTTTTTTAATCGAACAGAAATCATCGGTCACAAAGTATAACAGACCTGGAGAAAATCACCAATAATTCGCTCCAGCAACGGCAGGCAAGCAAAGAATTAGGTGTGTATGAAAGAACTGCAGATGCTGGTTTATTCCGAAGATAGACACAAAATGCTGGAGTAACTCAGCATCAACAGGCATCAACTCTGGAGAAAAGGGATAGTCTGAAGAAGGGTCACGACCCAATACGTCACCTATTCCTTTTTCTCTCCAGAGATGCTGCCTGTCCCGCTGAGTTACTCCAGCATTATGTGTCTATCTTCGGTATATACCAGCATCTGCAGTTCCTTCCCACACATAGGATCGATTGTAGTCATGCATTGTCTCTCTGCCTGGCTGGTTAGCATGCAACAAAAAACTGTTCACTGTAACTGAATAAACTGAATAGGCAACTGACCGCCAGACATAAGATAGCTGGAGTAACTTAGCGGGACAGGCGGTATCTCAACGGAGAACGATAGGTGACGTAAAAGCAGGAGCGGGGTACAGATTTTAGATTAACAGGCATGGTCATATTGAAGAGTTTACGAAAGAACTGCAGATGCTGGAAGCATCGAAGGTAGACAAAAATGCTGGAGGAACTCAGCGGGTGAAGCAGCATCTATGGAGCGAAGGAATAGGTGGCGTTTCGGGTCGAGACTCCACCCCCACATCAGTCTGGAGAAGGGTCTCGACCCGAAACGTCACCTGTTTCCTTCGCTCCACAGATGCTGCCTCACCCGCTGAGTTTCTCCAGCATTTTTGTCTACCTGTGATCATATTGAATGGCGGTGCTGGCCCGAAGGGCCGAATGGCCTACTCCTACACCTACTTCTATGCTGCGGGTGGAGACCAGACATAGGCGTCGGAACAATTATTTGTTTTTAAATTGCAGATTTGATTTGAATTTTCCCAATGTACAACTTATAATGTGACTAATGGTTCTGTAATGCCACGGGGAGCGCTGGGTCAGTTTGGGAGCTGGAATTAGTGTGTTTTCATGCATATGCATAGGCTCGCTTTGTTTTGCCCTTCATCCAAATAGGTCAGCGAAAGTAGCCTCGCCGGGGAAAGGAGCGCTATATAAGTTTATTACCAGCAGCGTGCGTAAACAGTGTGAATGTTCTAATCGCTTTTGTCATCCAGGCAGTCTGCGTCTCCCGCTGAGTGTTTAATCCGATTATGAATTTCTTGTGCACGGGAATCAGCTCTTGCTTTTATGAGAACGTGTGCCCGAGCGGACAGGCAGAGTGTGCGGGCATCCAGCACGTCTCGGTCAACGCCGCCTCTCAGCCGCAGCCTCAGCCACAGTCCCAGCCCCGCCGCGCCGCTCCCATGGCCCCAACCTCCGCCTCGCCTTTCCTCAAACCCTTCGCCCTGCGCTACTCCGTGGCTTCCAGCCCCCGCGGTCGGAGACGCCACACGCTGCCGGCCAGCGAGTTCCGCAACCTCACCCTGGAGGATGCCATCAGCGTGTTCGAGATCGAGAGAGAAGGTGAGTTGGGAGCAGCGGACCTGTGGCATCTCCGTTCATTCAATTTGTCCAAAGTGTGAGGAATAGATGCAGAGAGTCTCTTGCCCAGAGTAGGGGAATCGAGGACCAGAGGACATAGGTTCAAGGTGAAGGGATAAAGATCTAATAGGGATCTGAGAGGTCACTTTTTCACACAAAGGGTGGTGGGTGCATGGAACAAGCTGCTTGAGGAGGTCGTTGAGGCAAGGACTGTCCCAACATTTAAGAAAAAGTTAGACAGGATCATGGAAGGACAGGTTTGGAGAAATATGGACCAAGCGCAGGCAGGTGGGACTAGTGTAGCTGGGACATATTGGCCGGTGTGGACAAGTTGGGCCGAAGGGTCTGTTTCCACACTGTATCACTCTATGAGGTACAAGCAGGGGCATCAGAAAGGCAGCGGAGTTTCGGCTACCACAGGAGTGGTCAATTATGATATATACCAATAACGCAGCAATGAAAGTCTTACTTGCATGGGCAAAACGGGCTTGTAAACAGTATTCACGTGGATATTAGTGCCGGCAAGTTGGGACGAACGGTCTGTTTCCACACCGTATCACCCGGACCCTATGACTCTATATCTCTCGTTTGCCCCTTCCCCCTGCCTCTCAGTCTGAAGAAGCCGTCTCGACCCGGAACGTCACCCGTTCCTTCTCTCCAGAGATGCTGGGTTACTCCAGCTGCTTGTGTCCATCTTCGGTTTTGAACCAGCATCTGCAATTCCTACGTGTGGACATTTAGACGGGTACATGGATAGGACAGGCTTGGACTAGTGTAGATGGGACATGCTCCCACACTGTTCATAACCTCTAGGGGCAGAATTAGACTATTCGGCCCATCAGCCGTGGCTGATCTATCTTTCCCTCTCAACCCCATTCTCCTGCCTTCTCCCCACAACCCCTGACACCCGTACTAATCAATAATCCGTCTATCTCCGTCTTCAAAAATATCCATTGACTTGGTCTCCACCGCCGTCTGTGGCAATGAATGATTCTACGACAGCTGGCCAGGCAGCGTCTGTGGAGGGGAATGGACAGGCGACCTTTCGGGTCGGGACCCTTGTTCCTGAGTTCCTCCAGGGTCTCGACCCGAAACGTCACCTATTCCTTTTCTCCAGAGATGCTGCCTGACCCGCTAAGTTACTCCAGAATGTTGTGTCTATCCTCCGGCAGTTTGTTCTTTGCTCAGAATTCCAGCATAAACAGTCTCTCGTGTATCTAGTCCCGTTCTTGCCCCGGGATAGATACCTTCATCCATTAAAGTTAGCGCCAATTCCACGGGCGGGCCGTTTCTCTCTCTCTTTCTCTGTTTCTCTCTGTGTCTCTCTGTTTCTCTGTGTCTCTTTTTGTCTCTCCGTGTTCTCTCTGTGTCTCTCGTTTCTCTGTCTCTCTGTCTCTCTGTATCTCCTGTCTCTCTGTTCTCTCTGTTCTCTCTGTCTCTCTGTCTCTTCCTCTCTCTGTCTCTCTCTGAGTTACTCCAGCATGTTGTGACTATTTTCGCTGCTAATCCTCGACAGCTGTCTCTGTCTGTGTTAGCTGGCTTTAAATTACCTTGGAGACGTAAGGAAGTGCAGGTGCCGGAGTGCTCAGCAAAATACAAAGTGCTGGAGTAACTCAGCGGATCAGACAGCATCTGTGGAGGGAATATGAAGAGGAGGAGACAGTTCGGGTCGGGATCCCTCTCCAGTCGCCTATCCATTCCATCCACAGATGCTGCCTGGTCCGCTGAGTTACTCCAGCACTTTGTATTTTGCTGAGCACTCCAGCACCTGCAGTTCCTTACGACTGTCACTGACTGGGTTCATAACGTTGAGTAATATCCAGCGGATCCAGACCTCGCAAAACTCAAACTTCCCCAGCATCCGTGGATGGAGAAAAGGCGCGCCCACATTTCGCCAGAACTTCACATTTCCAGCAGGGTCTATTTCGCGTTCATTTTCTCGCTCAAGTGAATAACCCGGTACATTATCTTGCATGATGATGCCCCCACTGCTCTATCATGGAGCACTGATATGGGCAAATTACATTAATGCCGAAATGAGTCGGCAGACAGGCGATGGTTCGCGTGTTGTACAGTTTTTGTTTGACGGCAATGCTCATGTATTTTCATCCCCGGCTTAAAGACAGGGATCCGCTCCCGGGAATTGCTCGTAACCCGAACCGTTCCCAAGTCGAATATGTGGCGGCCGGATTATACCAAGTTTTTTTTTAAACTAGGGCGTTTAACTCAGTCATGTAGACATCGCCGTGAATCAAGTCCCCGCACGACACAAACTGCGGGTCGCCGACCCAAACCAGCATTCAAATGTAGCTCCTGTCCTTGAATCCGATATTCGTAAACACGGTGGCGCAGCGGTAGAGTTGCTGCCTCAGCGCCAGGCACCCGGGTTCAATCCCGACCACGGGTGCTGTCTGTACGGTCTCCTCCCCGTCCCCTGCGTGGGTTTTCTCCGGGTGCTCCGGTTTCCTCCCACACTCCAAAGACGTACAGGTTAGACTGGGTCTGTGGAATTCTCTGCCTCAGAGGGCGGTGGAGGGAGGTTCTCTGGATGCTTTCACGAGAGAGCTAGATAGGGCTCTTAAAAATAGCGGAGTCAGTGGATATGGGGAGAAGGCAGGAACGGGGTACTGATTGGGGATGATCAGCTATGATCACATTGAATGCTGGCTCGAAGGGCCGAATGGCCTGCTCCTGAACCTATTGTCTATCGTGGGTGTGTGAGTGTGTGAGAGTGAGTGAGTGTGTGAGTGAGTGTGAGAGTGAGTGAGTGTGAGTGTGAGTGTGTAGTACTGTTAATGTGCAGGGATCGCTGGTCGGTGCGGACTCGGCGGGCCGCGGTGTATCTCCGGAAAATAATAAACCACGGTGAAATGTTACACTGTGAAATATACCAACGTACCAACTCTCACTGTCTCTGTTTTCCTGTCCTCAGCTTTTATCTCTGTCTCTGGAGAGTGTCCTCTGCGCATGGACGAAGTGAGACATTTCTTGGAGCTGTGCCCCGACTTGTCCCTGGGCTGGTTTGAAGAGGGGAGGCTCGTCGCCTTTGTAATCGGTTCAGGATGGGACAAGGACAAACTGTCGCAGGTCAGATACTTAGCATTGTTAAATTGAATCCCACCACCGACTTGCCCTGGTCATGAAACAGAAAGACAGACAGACAGACAGACAGACAGACAGATCCTTTATTGTCATTCGGACCTTTCGGTCTGAACGAAATTATGTTGCCTGCAGTCATACACAGAATCAATAATAACAAAACATACAATAAACACAAATTAAACATCCACCACAATGAGTTCACCAAGCACATCCTCACTGTGATGGAGGCAAAGTCTTAGTCGCATCAGGTAACTTTGCTCAGACTCAGTGAATAGTATGTGGGGGAGAGGGGGGGGGGGGGGGAAAGAATTTTACAAAACCAGAAACCCGGAGTCGATCCTGACCTCGGGTGCTGTTTGTGTGGAGTTTGCACATTCTTCCTGTGACCACGTGGGTTTCCTCCCACATCCCAAAGACAAGCAGGTTTTCCAGAAGCAAAAAAAAAAGCAAGAGTTTGTTAATGCCTAATATAGACACAAAGTGCTGGAGTAACTGGGTGGGTCAGGCAGCATCTCTACCCCTCTACCCCATCGTCGACTACCCCTCCCCCTCCACACACGGTGCCTGACCCTGTCCCACTGTTCCCGTGCCAAACCCAACAGTTTGTGTCCATCTCTGGTGTAAACCAGCACCTGCAGTTCCTTCCTACACAGTTCCCCCTGAAGTTTGTTTTAGTTCCTCAACATAGAAGGACGTGCAGCATCCCAGGAGCAACGCAGCAGGGGGCAAAAGGGCAGATCTGATGGCAACAAAGAGAAAACTGGAGTAAAATTAACGCGTGCTCAACCTCGATGGAAATAAGTGAAGGCGATGGGTTTGGTGTTAAGGCAATTGGTCAGTTGGCGACATTTAAGAGAGAGTTAGATAGAGCTCTAGGGGCTAGTGGAGTCAAGGAATATGGGGAGAAGGCAGGCACAGGTTATTGATAGGGGACGATCAGCCATGATCACAATGAATGGCGATGCTGGCTCGAAGGGCTGAATGGCCTCCTCCTGCACCTATTTTCTATGTTTCTATGTGGAAGCACAAGTAATCTTGAATGTTGATTGAGTAACGAGCCTTGGAAATGGAGGTGGAGCCATCAAGAGGGTACCCCTCTTCTCCCCTCCCCCATCAGGCAAAAGGTATAGAAGTGCGAAAACGCACACCTCCAGATTCAGGAACAGTTTCTTCCCAGCTCTTATTAGACAACTGAATCATCCCACCACAACCAGAGAGCAGTGTTGAACTACTACCTACCTCTATGGTGACCCTCGGACTATCCTTGATTGGATGTTGCTGGCTTTACCTTGCACTAAACATTATTCCCTTACCTATACACTGTAAATGGTTCGGTTGTAATCATGTATCTCTTTCTGCTGACTGGATAGCACTCAACAAAATAAAACATTTACACTGTACCTCAGAGCACATGACTATAAACTAAACCAAACTAATGGTGGAGCTATGAGGGTGAACCCTCATCCCAATGCACCAACCTCATCTCTCCCTGCCGTAGATATCCAACTGGCTCAAGATAGACACAAACATCACCCATTCCTTCTCTCCAGAGACGCTGCCTGTCTCTTCTGAGTTACTCCAGCATTTAGTTTCTATCTTCAGTGTTAAACAGCATCTGCAGTTCCTTCCTATGCATTCCAACTTGCTCAAGGGTGGACATAAAATGCTGGAGTAACTCAGCGGGCCAGGCAGCATCACCAGAGAAAATGAATAGGTAACGTTTTGGGTCGAGACCCTTCTTCAGACTGAATTTTGGGGGGAGGGGGGGTGGGGGGGGGGGGGGGGGGGGGGGGATGGGTGGGGGGAGTGAGTGAGGGGGGGGGGGGTACTCGAAGCAAGGAAAGACCAGGATATATCAGAAGCAGCAACAGATTACCTCAGGCAGGGAGTTGTTTAATGGTTCCTACAGCATCCATTTGCTTCAGATTTCCAACATCTAGGTTAACTTAGTGCAAACAAGGAGCTACTGATTCTGATTTGCAAAAGAAGACAGGATACTGGAGCAGTCCAGGAGACCATAGATAGGCGACGTTTCAGGTCGGGATGTCTGTAGAAGGGTCACCACCCCAAACGTCGCCTAGCCATCTTCTCCTGAGATGTTACCCGATGGTGTTTTCTCATCTAGGTTTGTATAGTCTTTATTCTGGTGTTAGTTTTTAAGCCTGCATTTCTAGCAATCTTTACCTTGTTCCGAATCCCACGTTTGTATGCGCCAAAGCTGTTAGATTTGTAAAACTAAACATACTATCTTGCATTATCTATTCATTCTATTGCATTATAATTTGCAACTTTGGGAAATAGAAAGCACAGATGAGAAATGAGTACAGAGCAAGTAACATGATGGAAATTAAGTAGTTAGAAACTAGTACTCAGAAATATTACATTTTGGATGCTAATCTAAAAGAAAACTAATACAAGCATCGGGAACGTTTCCTGCCTCTAGTGTGTCCAAACCCTTAATAATCGTAGGTAGACAAAAATGCTGGAGAAACTCAGCGGGTGCAGCAGCATCCATGGAGCGAATGAAATAGGCAACGTTTCGGGCCAAAACCATTCTTCAGACTGATAATCTTATATGTTTCAAGAAGATATCCTCTCATCCTTCTTCTAATAGAGCATGACAGAAACATTTGTTTCATGATTAAACCACTTACGTTTGAAATGCACTTAACCCGAGCTACTGACATCATTGGGGATCAAGGATACATTGTTTTTGACAGTATATCCCCGATGTTGGTGCAAAGCTGAGCAGCTGTAACAGTGCTGGGACCAAGCATTGGCTTACAGGGCTCCTGTTGCATGCATCGGGAGCCTTATCTTTCTGACTATCTACCATGGTCTAGCCAAGATCAGGACTTTGCAGGTGCATGATTTTTTAATTCAATATACCACAGCCATCAGGTAACCTGCTCCAGATACTATGCTATGCTTTCGTATATTCTTAGTCAACTTTCAGATTGGCATTAATTTTTAGAATTTTCTCCTTGTTAAATTAAAAATAGTCAAAGTACATCAGGTGTAAAATCACTCATTGACAGTTTTTTTTAATACAAAATAGACTCGATGGCTTAATTCTGCTCCCAGAGGGAGTTAGATGTGCCCCTTGTGGCTAAAGGGATCAGGGGGTATGGAGAGAAGGCAGGTATGGGATACTGAGTTGGATGATCAGCCATGATCATATTGAATGGCCGAATGGCCTACTCCTGCACCTATTTTCTATGTTTCTATGACATGAACTTTTTCTGTGAAGCATCAGATGGCACTGGGCCTGTACTCGCTGGAGTTTAGAAGGACGGGCGGGGGGTGAGGGCGTGGGCATGGGATAGGGAGTCATTGAAACTTACCGAACAGTGAAAGGCCTGGGGTAGAGTGGGTGTAGAGAGAATGTTCCCATCGGAGGGAGAGTCCAGAAGCAGAGGGTGGACACAAAATGCTGGTGTACCTCAGCAGGACAGGTGTCCCACTGTATCCTACCCCGCTGAGTTACTCCAGCATTTTTTGACTATCTTCTGTGTGAACCAGCATCTGCAGTTCTTTCCTACACACTAGGACCAGAGGGCACAACCTGAGAATGAAAGGACATACCGTTAGACAGTCGATGTGAAGGAATTTCTTTAGTCTAAGGGTGGTGAATCTGTGGAATTCATTGCCACAGACACTGCAGAGGCTAAGTCAGTGGGTATTTTTAAGGCAGAGACTGACAGATTCCTGATCAGTAAGGATGTCAGGGGTTATGGGGAGAAGACAGGAGAATGGGATTGAAAGGGAAAGATAGATCAGCCATGGGAGTAGACTCGATGTGTCAAATGGCCTAATCCCACTCCTATGATTTATGGATCAATGTATTTCTGGAAAAAAGAGAGGAAGTGCTGGAGTAACGCAGTGGGCCAGGCAGCATCAACTATTAATAGGTTGTTTGCTATAGAAATGTGAATGTACGCATAATTGCTCACTCTTGGCATGGTAGAAATTAACGTGAAGTATTCCATTGAATGCAGGATGCCATGACTATCCACGTTCCAGGAGGTTCGACTGTCCACATCCATGTCTTGGCTGTTCACCACAGATGCCGGCAGCAGGGCAAAGGTCCCATCATACTGTGGAGATACTTGCAATACCTACGCTGTCTACCCGCAGTCAAACGAGCTGTTCTCATGTGCGAAGATTTCTTGATTACATTCTACCGGAAAGCAGGCTTTAAAGAGCGTGGACCTTCTGACATTGCAGTGGGTTCACTCACGTTTACGGAGATGGAATACGTTCTCGGAGGTGGCGCTTACCTGCGGAGAAACAGTGGTTTCTGAGTTATGTCCAGTCGAGTCACATAGATTAGTCTTTCTCTCCCTCGAAACGGCCGTCTTCAATTTCTCCACATTATTTTTGCCGTTCACATTAAACTTCAGCCTGTAACTTCAACTACGCACAGTCGGTATTCCAGTTTATTTTAGATAGATTAAAACCTGCAAAAAAATCGCAATTAACTAAAATTGTTCATCTGGAGGTGGGTGTTTCTCAACTGTGTCAAGTGTGTATACAGGCAGCGAAATCTAACTTAAATAAACCCGTCCAATTTATTCCCTATTAAATTTTGCATTAATTTCCACCTGGCCTCATGAATCATTCCAGCAACTGGAAATGTATGTGTTAATTGGCCACTGTAAACGGTCCCAAGTGTGTAGGGGGGTGAATGAGAAAATGGGATAGAATGAGAGTGATCCAGTGATCGATGGTTGGCATGGACTCAATGGGCTGAAAGGCCTTGTTTCCATGCAGAATTATTAAACTGGACTAAACTGCCAAAGAAAGACACAATGTCCTGGAATACTCGACGGGTCAGGCAGCATCACAGGAGAACATGGATGCGCGACCTTTCAGATCAGGAGCCTTCTTTGGACTGAATGTAGAGGAGGGGGGCATGTTGGAAGAGGCGTGGGACAGGGCTTGGCAAGTGATAGGTGGGTACAGGTGAGGGTTTTGATCGGCAGATGGGGGGGGGGGGGGGGGGGGGAAGGGAGGCAGGATAGTCAGAGAATTGGGTGCACACCAGAATAGGACACAGAAAACAGTGGTGGGTGGTGGTGGGGGGGGGGGGTTGGTGGGGGGGGGGTTAAAAAGGATGGGGACGCGATGTTACCTAAAATTGGATTTCAATGTTCATGCATTGGGTTGTCAGATACACAAATAGAATTGCAAAAAAACACTCACATCCTTGGACAAACATTTTTAAATATGGTGTAGGAAGGAACTACAGATAATTATTTTATACGGAAGAGAGGCACAAAGTGCTGGAGCAACTCAGCTATTCAGGCTGCATCTCTGGAGAATAAGGATGAGTGACGTTTCCGGTTGTCCATCAAATACAATGAATGTGTAAGAAAGAACTGCAGATGCTGGTTCAAATCGAAGGTAGACACAAAATGCTGGAGTAACTCAGCGGGACGGGCAGCATGGCTGGAGAAAAGGAATGGCCGATGTTTCGGGTCGAGACCCTTCTTCAGACTATGAATAACAAATATAATGAATTAATTGGTTCAGGGATTTGAATATTAATCATTGGTTAATGGAGCGGAGTGTATTTGGCTCTCGATGATTTCTAACGAAACATAGGGGACTAGGGGAAAATAAGTGTTTGGCACGGACTTGAAGGGCCGAGGTGGCCTGTTTCCGTGCTGTTATTGTTATATGTTATATGGTTATATAGGAATTCAGGTCGACATTATTCAATGGTAATGCTCAGTACTTTCAACTAAAACCTTTGATTCCGGCTATTCATTCTACAATGACGTTCCATCAAATACAATATCTGAATGTCCTTCCTCAAGTCAAGGCACAATAAACTGCAGATGCTGGAACTCTGTCCAAAAACACAAAATGCTGGAGAACTCGGCCAGTCAGGTAGCATCTATGGAGGGAATGAAGGGGCGGCATTCTGGGCCATGACCCTTCATCAGACCGAAAATAGACACAAAATGCTGGAGTAATTCAATGGGACAGGCAGCATCTCTGGAGAGAAGGAATGGGTGTCGTTTCAGTCTGAAGAAGGGTCTCGACCCGAAACGTCACCCATGCCTTCTCTCCAGAGATGCTGCCTGTCCCGCTGAGTTACTCCAGCATATTGTGTCTATTTTCGATTTAAACATGCATCTGCAGTTCCTTCCTACACTTCTTCAGACCGAGTTTTCCACAATGTGTGTTTTGATCCTTGCTCAAATCCTAGATTTAGTATGGTACCTTTCAAGAAAAGTTTAATAAATTCAGGCTGCCAAACACGGAAGGGTAATGTTAACCTCATCTGTCCAGCCTGAAACCTTTAAAACAATTAGTCAACTATACTATTCCTTGTAGATACAAAAAAACTGCAGATGCTGGTTTGTACCAAAGATAGACAAAGTGCTGGGGTAACTCAGAGGGTCAGGCAGCATCTCTGGAGATAAAGGATGGGTGATGTTTCAAGTTGGGACCCTTCTTTCAGAAACATCATCCATCCTTTTTCTCCAGAGATGCTGCCTGATCGCAGCGGCGACTGCGGAGGCCTCAAATTGGCCCTGACCACGGGGTGAACATGGAGCAAGTGGACTGAACTTTGCTGCCTTCCCTCACAATGGGAAACATTGATCCCGCTGCGGGTGGATGGGTTTTATGTTTAATGTTAAATTCTATAATGTTGTGTTTATTTATTGGTGTGCTGCAATGGCAACTGAAATTTCACGACACCAATGTGACAATAAATGTCATTTTGTCCTTTGCCTGACCCGCTAAGTTACACCAGCATGTTGTGTCTATCTTTCATATTATTCCACGTGTATTTCAGCACTGTAGAATGCTCTATTAACAACCTGTTGAGGTTTAAATAATGTATCATTTGCCTTGTTTCAGTTGCGGTAATCATCATATTGCCAAAAATTCTTCTCCGTTTCTTGGTGTTATATGTTGTCTGTGATGTATTCTATACTTAGTGAACTGGTGTATCTCTGTACTTACAATATTTTCAATAAAACTGTTACAATATTACCAGATTGAGATGCTTCGCCTCTACCTTCCTTCCAATTCATAGCATTACATTATTAAAGAAGATTTAATAATGAGATGTTAGGCAAGTGTCCAGAACGGGTCGACGTCACATAATTTTCAATTTAATATTAGAGTATAATTTAAACACAGTCAAAATGAATAAATAGTTAATACATCACCATCAGTGCTTTTTAATAACACAATTTTTGTGAAAGTTTGCAACTTAGTTTGTTCCAGCCTCAATAATACGTGACATCCAGACCTAAAAACACACAACCTTTAAATTAGCACGTCCGTCCCATACTGGAGGCTAATCATACGTGGGTCTTTATTACACTTTTGCTGGTAATAATAAAAGTCCAGAGCAAGACCAAATTTTAACATAGACTCAAAATCCATGTAAAGATGCTCAAACAAATCGTAGCTATAAACCCCTGTCCCACGGTACGAGTTCATTCCAAGAGCTCTCTCGAGTTTGCCCTGATTCGAACTCAGAGATCTACGGTAATGACCACTCGTCGGTACTCGGGGCTCTCATGGACATTTTTCATCATGTTGAAAAATCTTCACGAGTCTTCCCGTACTTACCTGCCGTTAGCGAATCTTCCCGAGTACCTGCTGTTAGCGCTAAGATACGTCCCCGAGCTCCGACGTACCCGCTACGTTCATTCTCCGTGCTTACCACGAGTTTGATTTTTTTTAAACACTCGGGAGAGCTCTTAGAATGACCTCACACCGTGGGACAGGGCTAATACAGATTTCGACCTGGGATTTCAACAGGGAGAATTAAATACACAGGTTGAACAAGCAGTGAATCTATGATGAAATGTCATCAGCTTCCCTGCTGAGTCAAGGTCATTTAAAAGGCAAGTATTTTGAAAAGACTGGAAAAAAAATCAAAAGTATAAAAACACGAACAAAAACACAGGGAGCAAAAAAAAAAAACTTCCGATAAAAAAAGGTTTCAAACTTTAGCACACAATTGACGAAGAGTCCCGGCACGAAGCGTCACTTGTCCATGTTACTCCAGATAAGCTGCCTGACCCGCTGAGTTACTCCAGCACTTTGTGTCCTTTTGTGTCAACCAGCCTCTGCAGTCCCTCGTTTCTACATTCTAGATTTCAAAGATGGGTGGCAATTTATTACACATGAACTGTGATTTCTTCACAGATGTCGTGATAGCAAGGAAAAAGCATAAATATTTAAACTCATTTCTGGTTAATTAATATTTCCAGTGGCTCAACTATTCAGCTGGTCAGTACTTTTCCACCATGTTTTCAAACCAAGTGATCAGAATGATTCTAATCAGAAGTATAGCAGCATGAAATGATCTCAGCTGCTCCCAATTATGTTTTTGACTTCTTGAAACCATAATGCAATTTCTATAGCGATTATAAGTCATGATAAAGCAGAAAGCCTGGACTTCCCCAAACAAATGAGCATCTTAAAATTTGCTGTTTACACAGGTATTAATCTCTATGCTTTATGATAGTCAAACAATAATAAGTACATTTGAACATCCAAATACTGAGTGGTACGGTGGTGCAGCTGTAGAGTCGGTGCCTTACATTGCCGGAGTCATGGGTTCGATCCCGACTACGGGTGCTGTCTGTATGGAGTTTGTACGTTCTTCCTGTGACCGCATGGGTTTTCTCTGAGACTCCAAAGACGTACAGGTTTTTAGGTTAATTGGCTTGGAATTAATAAAATTAATTGTCCCTTGTGTGCATGGGATAGTGTTAATGTGCGTTGATCGCTGGTCAGGGTGGGCTGGAGGGCCAGTTTCTGTACTGTATCTCCAAACTAAACTATTAGGATCTAGACGGTTTTGGACTCTCAAACTGCGCGGCAGGCCTGGTTCGGCCTCTGTGGAACAGAGAAACCCACCTGTAGAGGGAGGTCACCATGCCATGGTCAGCCATGATCACATTGAATGGCGGTGCTGGCTCGAAGGGCCGAATGGCCTACTCCTGCACCTATTGTCACCTGGGCCTCCTCCTGTCAGAGCAAGGCCCAGCGCAAATTGGAGGAAAGCACCTCATATTTTGTTTGGGCAGGTTGCAACCCAGCGGTATGAATATTGGCTTCTCTAACTTCAAGTAACCTTTGCTCTCCCCCTTTCTCCATCCATCCCCCGTCCCTAGTTCTCCGACTCGTCTTATTGTTTCCATGATTAAATTTTATCTTTGTATGCCTCGTTGTCACCTTCCCCAAGCTAACAATGATCTATTCTACATTTGTCTCAAACTTCACCCCGTTTGATCTCTCGTTTTCACCTTACCATTCCATATCTGTATCTCCCTCGACTCTGTCTGATGAAGGGTCTCGACCCGAAACGTCACCCATTCCTTCACTCCAGAGATGCTGCCTGTCCCGCTGAGTTACTCCAGCATTTTGCGTCCATCTTCGGATTAAACCAGCATCTGCCGTTCCCTCCTACTCATTCCTGCTTGGTGATTTTGTGGAGGCGAAACTTGAGTTGGCATGCTTCAAAGATGCACTGTAACCTTGAAGGCATTCTAGACTTCATGACATGTCTTGACAATCTCACAATTAAGTGTAGGAAGGAACTGCAGATGCTGGTTTAAACCGTAGATTGACACAAAAAGCCGGGGCAGGCAGCATTTCTGCAGAGAAGGTTTCGGGTCGAGACCCTTGTTCAAGCACTTCAGATCACAATTAAGTGATCACACTCGAAAAATGTTGCACCTTAATACCCAAACATCAAAGGAGAACCTTACCTTCTGGTTGGCTTCAATAACCCACCAAATAATAGCCAATGAACCTTTATTGTTGTCAGAGACATGGTTAGTGTTTATAAATCATCAATTTTAATCACAGATCCAATTTCTGCTGCTTGCAACAGATTGAGTCCCTCAGAATACATCATGATTGGAGTGGAAAACAAGAAACAATAACATAGCTAGGATATTTTTTTTAAGTTCCATTATTCTGATATTGGGTGCGAAGGTAAATTTAATCCTGATCCATTACGGTTTGAAATTCCATGTCTTTTGACATTTCTACCTGAAACCAGCAGTACAATAATTGTCGGACATTCCAAAGTCAGGAAAACGGCAGATTTCACAATAGTTGGGGAGGGCGTGACAAGGATTCGATTATTTTGAAATAAGAATGATATATGTCAACTTTCATGTGCTTTACAGCAATCTATCCTGGCTGGATGGATGGGGGGGGGGGGGGGGGGGGGGGGGTGGGGTGGGGGCGTCTTGTAATGTCATCATACCATTTCAAGAGCAAGACAAGAGAAAGATAATGACAATGTTCAAATTTAAAACTGAAGATTCAGTAAGGCTTCCATAATGTATCCTGCAAACCTGCAGTCCAGTCTAACGGTAGCTAAAACACTACCGACAATCCATCACCACTTTAGCAGTAGTAAACAATACAAGATTTGATTTAGTGCTAAAACTAGTGTAATACAAAATTGGCAGCACAAAACGTTGGTTGAAAAATAATGGGAAAGGCACATAGATCATAGTTGGAGATGGTGTCCACAGTCCCGAGATGTAAATTGAACATCAAGTGCTAAATTCAATTTTTGATTTTAGAAAAGGCAACATCAGGCGAGGATCTGAAGGACGACTTGAACATCACCGCCAATGTGTTGGTGGAGTATATTCTCCGTAGACAACCCGTGATGTAAATACTGCTGACAACCAAATCTGTAACATTGATTGAAGCGCCTAGCGGACCGACTAGTGTAGATGTGCGTTGAGGTCATATTTTTCACAGAATTTATCGGTGAAGGGAATACAAGTCAGATACTCGCACCACTCGCAGGTTATTGGGTAGACGTAGAACAAGACCACCAGCCCTGCAAACAGCCCCACGAAGGTGACGAGGAAGATCATGATCTGACATCGCTTGCGGTACAAGTCAAATCTCCCAAAGCTGATGTAGGGGAGGAATGCAAACGACAGGAAGAACCCGCTGATGAAGCCGGAGATGTGGGCAAAGTTGTCGATCCACGGGAGGAGGCCGAAGGCAAAGAGGAAGAGGACCAGGCCCACCAGCTTGACGAAGGCCTTCCAAGGCCGCGCCAGGATCTGCCAACTCTGGAAGAGCTCGACAAAAAGGCAGGCGAGGATGCCAAACTGTGATCCCGCTGGTCCAACCTTCAAAGAAAATAAGGAAAAGATGATCACTTTACCGTCTTGGCTGCTCCAACAATTAAAAAGCAAAACAACATATAGTTGTAATTTCTTTCTGCACTATATGCTTCTTTCCAACAACTTTACATGAGTTCTACCGCCCCAGTCAAACTCAATATGCACTGTTCTAACTAAAATTTAATGCCTCCTTACAATTCTCTACGCCGTAGAGATAGTGTGGAAATAAGCCCTTCAGCCCATCAAGTCTGCGCCGACTATCCTAGACACTGGGGGTCATTTACAATTTACAGAAGCCAATCAACCTATAAACCTGCACTCCTCTGGAGTGTTGGAGGAAACCAGAGCTCCCTGGGAAAACCCACACTGTCACAGGGAGAACGTAAAAACGAACAGCACCTGAGGTCAGGATCGAACCCGGGTCTCTGGTGATGTGAGGCAGCAGCTTTACCGCTGTGCCACCGTGCCGCCCAGATGACCATAAAGGCATCAATGCAAGGTACATAAAAAAGCTGGGAAACTCAGCGGGTGCAGCAGCATCTATGGAGCGAAGGAAATAGGCAACGTTTCGTCCCGAAACGTTGCCTATTTCCTTCGCTCCATAGATGCTGCTGCACCCGCTGAGTTTCTCCAGCTTTTTTGTGTACCTTCGATTTTCCAGCATCTGCAGTTCCTTCTTGAACACAAGGCATCAATGCAGTTGGGGAAGTAGACTTTGAGCGAGAGCAGCGATGACATTTTCCATCCCATTAACGCAAGATGGATCAGAAAATCATTCAAGGATAAACATTTAACCTGCTGAACCTGGTGCCCAGGAGGCTTAGTTGTTTACCAGCTTATAAGTACCAGCCCAATCCACAAAAGGCCAAGAAATCAACGCTCATTATAATGTTCCATGCGAGAAACAAAACAACCAGAGTAGATAACCGATCATTACCGGAGAGATGACTGCAATATAAAGATGTCAATTTATAGGCCACACCATTTCTCCTCTCGTTTTACTAATGTCAGATTCAATTAGCCAAATTTGGAGTGCTGTGGGGAGAACTACAGTGCACAAAGCCACTAGCCTATTTCAACCTCAGTAGCCTTTGACGTAATCAGCAGTACTGGTGTTAAAGCAACACAATCTAACAGCCATTACAAAACACATTAACAGATGTAATTAGAAGGCAGAGGTTACAAAATTGCGGGGCTCTAGTTCGAAAATTACTCAGACAGCCTCCACCTTACAAAAACGCAGTATGTTGTTGATGTTTACTACCAGCGATTTGCCTTCACTTGCGTAAATAGATGACTCTTTTGCTATTTATGGAATTGGACCGCACTAGAACTAACTTAAAAAAAGTTCCATACAAAACCACCTTGCGTGCCTTTTGGTTTCTCTTCAATATTTTCCATTGAATAAAGTCCAGTTTAGTTCATTGCCACGTGTACCGAGGTACAGTAAAAATCTTTTGTTGCGAGCTAACCAGTCAGCGAAAAGACAATACATGGTTACAATCGAGCCATTTACTGTGTATAGATACATGATGAGGGAATAATGTTTAGTGCGAGGTAAAGCCAGCAAAGTCCGATCAAAGATAGTCCGAGGGTCATAGCTGAAGTGAGAAATATGGCTGTAGGCGTAGAGATTGTAAAATGTGGAGTGATCGTAATATGTGATAGATCGGCTTCTGTGGCTAGTGCGCAAATAATCACCTGGGATGGAAGCAGACACTTAGAATACAGACAGCAAGCGAGCAATTACAGAACAATTAAAGAGTTGCTTTGCAGCTGGGGGTCATCTTTAAAGAATTTGGTCTTTGAGCAATGAAGATAATTGCAACAGGAGTCACAGATGAAATTGCTGGATTGCAATGAATGTGGGAGGTGCTGATGGATTGTGAGTATGAATTGCTGTTATCCCCGTAATATGAATAGATGTCATTTTTGTGCATAAACAAGCATCGTCCCCGATATGAGCGGTATGGTTATACTTTAGGGGGAACTAGATGTATTTCCCTCAGTTCTGGTGAGCATATATGGGTTTCAACAACTAAGTTACAGAGATAGGTTGAATAAGTTAGGTCTTTATTCTCTGGAGCGCAGAAGGTTAAGGGGGGACCTGATAGAGGTCTTTAAAATGATGAGAGGGATAGACAGAGTTGATGTGGACAAGCTTTTCCCTTTGAGAATAGGGAAGATTCAAACAAGAGGACATGACTTCAGAATTAAGGGACAGAAGTTTAGGGGTAATATGAGGGGGAATTTCTTTACGCAGAGAGTGGTGGCGGTGTGGAATGAGCTCCCAGTGGAAGTGGTGGAGGCAGGTTCATTGGTATCATTTAAAAATAAATTGGATAGGCATATGGATGAGAAGGGAATGGAGGGTTATGGTACGAGTGCAGGCAGGTGGGACTAAGGGGAAAAAAAATTTGTTCGGCATGGACTTGTAGGGCCGAGATGCCTGTTTCCGTGCTGAACTTGTTATATGGTTATATGGTTATATTTGATCTCTGTGAATTCAGCCCTGGCGCTTCATGCCTTTGCAGGTACGTGGTTTCCTTTCATAAAAATACCCTAATCCTGTACTTGACATAAATCTTCGGTGGTTAAAAGATGCCCAAAGACTACAGCCGTGCTGTGAACATTTCATCAATTCTACTTCATCTCGTATTATAATTGCATTCCATGGAAGTGCATTAGAGCCAATCTTACAGCACGGAAACAAGTCCTTTAGCCTAACCCATCCGTGCTAACCAAGATGCCCTTTCTAAGTTAGTCTCGTTTGCCCATGTTTGCCCTGTATTACTAAATTTTCCCTATCCATTCACCTGTCCAGGTGCCTGTGAAGTGCTGTTCTATTATCAGTCGTGTAACCAGGGGCACCCACCCACCCGAAGGCCCGTCTGTTGGCGGGACCAGGAGGAAGCTGGAGACGACGGACGCGAGGAGCAAGGGGCGGCAAGGAGGGTGACCCGGGTGATGCCCGCAGCGCTGTAAAGGTCGGCTGCAGGAGGCAACCCCGGGACTCAAAGATGGCCGGGCGAGAAGGGGAGAGGGACGTCGGTTCGCGGGAACTGCTCCAGTACATCGAGCGCGCGGGCCGACTGGTCTAATGGCGGCAAACGTGGCGTCGCCTGTAAGTAAAATATTCTTCATAGGCCCCCTTTGGTCGTGGCTGCCCATGGGTGTCTGTCTCCAGGGCGCTATTCCCCATATGGAGGACGCCTGTGCATGACTTTGTTTAACGTGGGGAGACTGGTGCACAGACAGCCACCCCATGGTCCTTGACAGATCTGGGTCAGAGTCCAGTGGCATGGAGTCCAAGACGACCGGAGACCCTTTTCTGCTGCAGCCTTCATCCGCCTTCCCATCCGATGTGACGTTAGCTCCACTAAGGTCAGCCATCGTCCTCCGCCTGTTCCACCGTTGAGGTCTTGGTTGGATTACAGTTTGTCAGAGACCTCCCCCCTCGACCTTGCCGCCACGGGTGGCCCTACCAGGAGCATAGCTCCAGACGTCATCGCTCTCAGGATCACAGGTCCATACAATCTTATCCACCACAACAAGGTGACAATCCACGGATATATATATATATATGTATATGCACCAAGAATGTCACTGTGCAGTTGCATGTGCGACCAATTAAGCACCAGTGAACCCATTGATCAGCCTCGACTATCTCCTCTGGCAGCTGGTTCCATGCACCCACCACCCTCTGAGCGAACGCCACCCAGCAGCAAGGATTTACCAACCTCCGCTCGATAAGGCAAGAATATGGCACTGGCCAGGTTCCCCGTGATCCCACTCAGGATGTAAATGATGGAAATCCGAAGCCACCCTGCCAATTTCTCCAGGTCCCTAAGGATGGTCATTTGGAAGCAGATGGACACAAGGCAGTGCAGAATCCTGTGGGATGAAAAAAAATAGAAAGGAGTCTGATCACCAAATTATACATTTTGAACATGAAAACAGGATTCAGCTCCTGCCTCTCAAAATCACATATCTGTCTTTGAAGTCGATAAAACAGTACATCGATATTATCAAATGATTGCACATCACGCACACTTACTGAAAACAAATGAGCTAAAGCTCTCCTGAGTCGTCTTCTTGCAAATGAAACATAAACCAAAGGAATAGTTAGATCACGTGGGCCATAATAAGTGGTCAATGCCAGCTCCCAACAAGGTTATCATATTGCCCCTCACCTTACTTCCCCGGAACCATGCAACCCATTTTGTCTCACAGAACCATCAACTCCCTTTTGATTAGTTTGTCATTTGCCTGCACCAAGGAAATAATTTCAGGCCTTCCAGCACAACTTTGGGATGTGGGAGGAAATTGGTACAGCCAGCAGATATCACCATGTTCAAAGGGCGAATAATGAGCAAACTTCGACAACCGAGGTCAGAAACGACCCTGGATCCCTGGAGGTGCCTGCTATCTGCATCAGCCCTTGGCCCGCTACTGTGTTTGACAGTTATTAGAATGGGGCAGGCATGGTGTGACAACTGAACCATCCTACCACAGAGAGTAGTGCTGAACTACTATCTATTTCTTTGATGACCCTCGGACCATCTTTGATCGGACTTTGCTGGCTTTACCTTGCACTAAACGTTATTCCCTCATCATGTATCTGTACACTGTAAATGAATCTATTGTAATCATGTATCTGCTGACTGGTTAGCACGGGGCAAAAGCTTTTCACTGTACCTCGGTCCACGTCAAAATAAATTAAACTAAAAACAACTAAACTGTGGTCGACTGGGCAGTTTACTGTTCTCCAGGGCAGTTTACTGTTCTGGATGTCAGATGTGGGAGGTCATGGAGTCGGAGTGCCCTCCAGACGTCCACATCTGCGCAAGGTGCGTCGAGATGGAGCTCCTAAGGGACCGTGTCAGGAACCTGGAACAGCAACTCGATGACCTCTGTCTGCTCAGGGAGAGCGAGGAGGTCATAGAAAGGAGTTACAGGGAGGTGGTCACTCCAAGACCACGGGAGACAGAAAACTGGGTCACAGTTAGGAAGGGCAACGGGCAGAGGCAGGGACTGGTGAGTACCCCGGTGGCTGTACACCTTGGAAATAAGTACTCATGCTTGAGTAAGGGTGGGGGGGACAGCCTACCTGGGGGCAGCGACAGCGGCCGGGTCTCTGGCACAAAGACCGGTCCTGTTGCTCAGAAGGGTAAGGAAAAGAAGGGGAGGGCAATTGTAATAGGGGACTCTATAGTCAGGGGGTCGGATAGGCGATTCTGTGGACGCAGACAGGAGTCCCGGATGGTAGTTTGCCTCCCTGGTGCCAGGGCCAGGGATGTGTCTGAACGTGTCCAAGAAATCCTGAAATGGGAGGGAGAGGAGCCTGAGGTTGTGGTGCATATAGGTACCAACGACATAGGTAAAATAAGAGAAGAGGTCCTGAAAGAAGAATTTAGGGAGTTAGGTAGAGAGTTAAGGAGAAGGACTGGAAAGGTAACAATCTCAGGATTACTGCCTGTGCCACACGACAGTGAGAGTAGGAATGGAGTGAGGTGGAGGATAAATGCGTGGATGAGGGACTGGTGCAGTGGGTATGGATTCAAGTTTCTGGATCATTAGGACCTCTTTTGGGGAAGGTGCGACCTGTACAGAAAGGACGGGTTGCACTTGAACTCAAGGGGGACCAATATCTTGGCGGGGAGATTTGCAAAGGCTACTGGGGAGACTTTAAACTAGTATGGTTGGGGGGGAGGGACTCAAATTGGGAAAGCTAGCAGTCAGTGTGTGAAGCAGGGGGCAGAGAATGGTAGCACTCTGACCCAAAATGTAGGGGAGAGAGAAGAAAAAGAAAATAATCAGAGAATAAGAGAGGGTGGGTTTCTTAAATGTGTATATTTTAATGCTAGGAGCATTGTAAGAAAAGTGGATGAACTTAGAGCCTGGATTGACACCTGGAAGTATGATGTTGTGGCGATCAGTGAAACATGGTTGCAGGAGGGCTGTGATTGGAAACTAAATATTCCAGGATTTCGTTGCTTCAGGTGTGATAGAATTGGAGGGGCAAGAGGTGGAGGTGTTGCATTGCTAGTCAGGGAAGATATTACAGCAGTGCTTTGGCAGGATAGATTAGAGGGCTCGTCTAGGGAGGCTATTTGGGTGGAACTGAGAAATGGGAAAGGTGTAGCAACACTTATAGGGGTGTATTATAGACCGCCAAATGGGGAGCGAGAATTGGAAGAGCAAATATGTAAGGAGATTGCAGATATTAGTAGTAAGCACAAGGTAGTGATTGTGGGAGATTTCAATTTTCCACACATAGACTGGGAAACACATTCTGTAAATGGGCTGGATGGGTTGGAGTTTGTAAAATGTGTGCAGGATAGTTTTTTGCAACAATACATAGAAGTACCTACTAGAGAAGGGGCGGTACTGGACCTCCTGTTAGGAAATGAGATGGGTCAGGTGGCAGAGGTATGCGTTGGGGAACAGTTCGGGTCCAGTGATCACAATACCATTAGTTTCAATATAATTATGGAGAGGGACAAAACTGGACCTAGGGTTGAGATTTTTGATTGGAGAAAGGCTAACTTTGAGGAGATGCGAAAGGATTTAAAAGGAGTAAATTGGGACAGTTTGTTTTATGGGAAAGATGTGGAAGAGAAATGGAGTACATTTAAAGGTGAAATTTTAAGAGTACAGAATCTTTATGTCCCTGTTCGGTTGAAAGGAAATCGTAAAAATTGTAAAGAGCCATGGTTTTCAAGGGAAATTGGACACTTGGTTCAGAAAAAGAGGGAGATCTACAATAATTATAGGCAGCATGGAGTAAATGAGGTGCTTGAGGAGTATAAAGAATGTAAAAAGAATCTTAAGAAAGAAATTAGAAAAGCTAAAAGAAGATATGAGGTTGCTTTGGCAAGTAAGGTAAAAGTAAATCCGAAGGGTTTCTACCGCTATATTAATAGCAAAAGGATAACGAGGGATAAAATTGGTCCATTAGAGAGTCAGAGTGGACAACTATCTGCAGAGCCAAAAGAGATGGGGGAGATATTGAACGGTTTCTTTTCTTCGGTATTCACCAAGGAGAAGGATATTGAATTATGTGAGGTAAGGGAAACAAGTAGAGTAGCTATGGAAACTATGAGGATCAAAGAAGAGGAAGTACTGACACTTTTGAGAAATATAAAAGTGGATAAGTCTCCAGGTCCGGACAGGATATTCCCTAGGACATTGAGGGAAGTTAGTGTAGAAATAGCAGGGGCTATGGCAGAAATATTTCAAATGTCATTAGAAACGGGAATAGTGCCGGAGGATTGGCATACTGCGCATGTTGTTCCATTGTTTAAAAAGGGGTCTAAGAGTAAACCTAGCAATTATAGACCTGTTAGTTTGACGTCAGTGGTGGGCAAATTAATGGAAAGAATACTTAGAGATAATATATATATAAGCTATAAGCATCTGGATAAACAGGGTCTGATTAGGAACAGTCAACATGGATTTGTGCCTGGAAGGTCTTGTTTAACTAATCTTCTTGAATTTTTTGAAGATGTTACTCGGGAAATTGATGAGGGTAATGCAGTGGATGTTGTGTATATGGACTTCAGTAAGGCCTTTGACAAGGTTCCTCATGGAAGGTTGGTTAAGAAGGTTCAATGGTTGGGTATTAATGGTGGAGTAGCAAGATGGATTCAACAGTGGCTGAATGGGAGATGCCAGAGAGTAATGGTGGATGGTTGTTTGTCAGGTTGGAGGCCAGTGACGAGTGGGGTGCCACAGGGATCTGTGTTGGGTCCACTGTTGTTTGTCATGTACATCAATAATCTGGATGATGGTGTGGTAAATTGGATTAGTAAGTATGCAGATGATACTAAGATAGGTGGGGTTGCGGATAATGAAGTAGAGTTTCAGATTTATGCCAGTTGGAAGAGTGGGCTGAAAGATGACAGATGGAGTTTAATGCTGATAAGTGTGAGGTGCTACATCTTGGCAGGACAAATCAAAATAGGATGTACATGGTAAATGGTAGGGAATTGAAGAATGTAGGTGAACAGAGGGATCTGGGAATAACTGTGCACAGTTCCCTGAAAGTGGAATCTCATGTAGATAGGGTGGTAAAGAAAGCTTTTGGTGTGCTGGCCTTTATAAATCAGAGCATTGAGTATAGAAGTTGGGATGTAATGTTAAAATTGTACAAGGCATTGGTGAGGCCAATTCTGGAGTATGGTGTACAATTTTGGTCGCCTAATTATAGGAAGGATGTCAACAAAATAGAGAGAGTACAGAGGAGATTTACTAGAATTTAGCCTGGGTTTCAGCAACTAAGTTACAGAGAAAGGTTGAACAAGTTAGGGCTTTATTCTTTGGAGCGCAGAAGGTTAAGGGGGGACTTGATAGAGGTTTTTAAAATGATGAGAGGGATAGACAGAGTTGACATGGAAAAGCTTTTCCCACTGAGAGTAGGGAAGATTCAAACAAGGGGGCATGACATGAGAATTAAGGGACTGAGGTTTAGGGGTAACATGAGGGGGAACGTCTTTACTCAGAGAGTGGTAGCTGTGTGGAGTGAGCTTCCAGTGAAGGTGGTGGAGGCAGGTTCGTTTTTATCATTTAAAAATAAATTGGATAGTTATATGGATGGGAAGGGAATGGAGGGTTATGGTCTGAGCGCAGGTATATGGGACTAGGGGAGATTATGTGTTCGGCACGGACTAGAAGGGTTGGGATGGCCTGTTTCCGTGCTGTAATTGTTATATGGTTAAATGGTTATATGGTTATATGGACTGTCAAAAGCAACGTCAACTTCAAATTAAATCAAATCCTGCTCAATTAAAAACAAGAAACGGTGGAAACACATAGCTCATCACATAGCAACAGTGGCAATAAAATCCTATTGTCTGAAATCAATCCCTGGCTTTAGTTTTGACTTTGATACCTGGTTTTCAGGGGAATTTTGCGTTAAAATTAATCCTAAACTTCAAAGTTTTAGAACTGGACAGTATTTTGCTCAAATTATTTTCCATGACAGATTAGCATTCTTTAAATAGGGATAATTAATAATTGGATTACAAGCGCATTAAACGTTTCTGTGCGATAGGATGTAAGCCAAGGGTTCTAGGTCAGCCATTGATGCAGTAAGTGTGGCGTCAATTTGTATGAAATTAATTACCAAATCAAATATTTTCTATTTATTCGCCTCATTCAAATATTCTCCCAGCAACCGTCCACGTGTAGTTCAGGATCTGTGCTACTAACTTTTGAGTGCATTACACGATGAGAACTCAGTAACGATCAGAATAAAATAACTATCTATTCCTTTCTTCCTTTCATAAGCAAATCCCTCACACAACAATTCTACTGTTAGAAAACACTTAACACCCAACTCTTGGGAGAAGGCTGAATTAAACTTCAAACTTATTTTTCCCTTGGAAATGAAAACTGATTACAAGCCTGCATTTGTTTTCTGGTCCCTGTAACCAAAATATCCCATTAGACAGTGAAAGGGTGAGTGGAAGATATTATGATACTCAAGAGTGAGTTAGATACAGCCCTTGGGGCTAACGGAAACAAGGGACATGGGGAGAAAGCAGGGACGGGGTACTGATTTTGGATGATCAGACACGATCATATTGAATGGTAGTGCTGGCTCGAAGGGCCGAAGGGCTGAACGGTCTACTCCTGCACCTATTTTCTATGTTTCTATGTCTATGTTTCTTTAGCTAGAGCCGCACAGGGCAGCTGAATAGAAAGTAATTGGAGTGCTGCTAGATTTAGTGTTGCTTTTCCATTTACCAAAGAGGTTTACCTTGCCATAAGCTGTGCAAAGCTGATTTTACTTGTGGGTGTGCAGACACGTGCAGGTGAAGCTGATGAAGAAATGCAGGAATTAATAGCCGGGTTGAAGATGACAATTAGACCCACTCTCTGTGAAAGTTTCACGTCACTGACCACCCCAGGATTATCTCGCTAGTTTGTGATAAGACCAGAGAGGTCTGGAATGACAGTGATCTAGCCCCTGGGTTTTATTTACTTTCAGTTTACACAACCATGTGGCAGAAATGCTGTGAATATTATATTTGCTTTCTCGTTACAGTTGCCAGAACAAATCTGTCCATAGATTGTTTAGACCGAAGATAGACACAGAATGCTGGAGTAACTCGGCCAGATAGGCAGCATCTCTGGATAAAAGGAATGGGTGACACTTCGGGTCGAGACCCTTCTTCAGACCCTCCTATGCATATGGATTGTCATGTCTACCGAGGTACAGTGAAAAGCTTATGTTGCGTGCTAACCAGTCAGCGGAAAGACAATTACAATGCGAATTTCGGCCCAAAACGTTGTCCATTTCCTTCGCTGCATAGATGCTGCTGCACCCGCTGAGTTTCTCCAGCACTTTTGTCTACCAGCGGAAAGACAATACATGATTACAATTGAGCCATCCACTAGTGCACAGATACATGATACAGGGAAAAACGTTTAGTGCAAGATATAGTCCAGTAAAGTCCGATTAGAGATAGTCAGAGGGTCTCCAAATTGTCTCTGGAACTGGTGCGCTACAATGCTGAGAACTACTTTTTGCACTCTGTATCTTCCGCTTTGCTATACCTATTGAACTCAAGCTCAATTTGATTGTATTCATGCATGGCATAATCTGACCTGATCAGATAGCATGCAAAACAAAGCTTTTCATTGTACCTCGGCACACGTGACAATTATCCACCTAATCCCAAAATAGGCTTTGTCTCCTCCATGACAAATAAGACCGTAATAACCTTGAGCCCATATGCTATCAGCAATTCTCCACTGTTTATGGTACCAGTTCTCCAATTTAATTTTATTCTCAGTGTTAAAAGAATGAACACACGAGCAATTTTCATCGCTCTATATTCAACTTGAATTTTTTTGATATTTTAAAAACTACTTTAATGATATCTCAGAGGTGTGGTGGAATAATCCATACTGTTGATAATAAAGGTGTGGATGGGATTTCCAGACCGACGAGCTGAGGCAGGCACGGGGTTGACAAGGTAACGAAAGGTGGAAATAAGTGTCTTGGAAAGGTGTGGCATATGGTGCAATAGTAGACTCAGGAGCAAACATGATGCTTAGGTTGCAACTGGCTCGCTCAGCTTCAAACTCCTGCCAAGGAGAGGCATTAAGGTGCAAGACCAAGGAACGCACTTTACCTTCGAACACCTGGATCGCACCTTTCGCTTTACATTCAGTTACAGCAAATTCTGCTTGTGTAAACTGCAAGCCGGGCAAGCGGCAACCGAGGGAGCGCAGCAGCAGAGTTCCAGCACCTGAGACCCAGTTTCCATCCTGACTATGGGTGCTTGATTGTACGGAGCTTGTACGTTCTCCCCGTGACCTGGATGGATTTTTGTCTGGCATCTCCAGTTTCCTCCCACACTCCAAAGAAGCATAGGTTTGTAGGTTAATTGGCTTGGTGTAACAGCACATTGACCCTCGTGTGTGTAGGATAGTGTTAGTGTGCGGGGAATCGCTGGTGGGCCGAAGGGCCTGGTCCCGCGCTGCATTTCTAAACTAATCGCTAAACTAAACCAGAATGCCAATTTGGAAACATTTCAGCGTGGAAACAGCTGTATTGCCCCGACCATCGATCACCCTGTACACTGACATTATCCTACACACCAAGGACCATTTACAGTGATAGAAGCCAATTAGCCTACAAACCTACATGTCTTTGGAATGTGGGAGGATACCAGAGCACCCGGAGTAAACCCACGCGCCCTCAGGGAGAACGTGTAAACTGCGTGCAGCCATCACCCGTAGTCAGGATCGAACCTGGGTCTCAGGCGCTGTAAGGCAACAGCTGCACCACTGTATCACCGTGTTGCTCCCAATTTAAGTTTGTAACTGAGTCTATGTATCTATGATGATGCTGCATGCTACATATTCATTGTGGCTGTACCTTATGCTTATGTATGTGACAATAAACTTGATGTTGGGTCACATGGTCATGGCTTGATGAAGGAAAGCAAGGGGGCAGAACACAAGACACTGCTATCAACAACATTGAAAGGAAGCAGCATGGATAACCAGGAGGCCACAATTGAAGGGACGCTCTCAAAAGGACTGCAGGAGGTTTGGGAGAAGGGCAGGAAGAATACAAGGATAGGAATTGGAACTGATCGGGCATGAGATTTCCATCCTTATAACAGTCGATGTGCCCTTGATTAATGTTTATGTTTAAACTACATGTTTAATTAACCCATCATTTCTTAACCTCCTTCAGGTCCATGCAACCTAGTAGCATGTGGTTACGTTAACTAGGACAGTGATCCAGAGATATTGATTATTGGGCTAGAGATATATTCAAATATCAAAACTGCAGAATAGAAATGCAGCTAATAAAATATACTCGGCAACTGGTGAAATGACCAGAAAGTCACAAAGAGCAACAAGTCAATTGTACACTTTCAGGGGAAGGATTATCCACCACAGACTGGTCTCCATCCAACTCCAGTCCTACAGCGGGCAGCACAGCAGTAGAGTTGCTGCCTTACAGTTCCAGAGACCCGGGTTCGATCCCGACTATGGGTGTTGACTGTACGGAGTTTGTACAGTACATTCTCCCCATGACCTGCGTGGGTTTTCTCTGGGTGCTCCGGTTTCCTCCCACACTCCAAAAGGCGTACAGGTTTGTAGGCTACACAAAAAAAAGCTGGAGAAACTCAGCGGGTGCAGCAGCATCTATGGAGTGAAGGAAATAGGCAACGTTTCGGGCCGAAACCCTTCTTCACACTGTCCTAACAGTTCCCTCTTAAACACAGGTTTGTAGGCTAATTGGCTTGGTAAAATTGCAAATTATTCCTAGAGTTTTAGGATAGCGTTAAGTGCGCGGGGATCATTGGTCGGCGCGGACTCGGTGGGCCGAAGTGCCCGCTTCCCCGCTGTGTCTCTAAAGACTCACAACTACGCTCGAAGAAGCTACTTAATTCAAAACAGAGTTCTGAATGGACATTGACATTGCCCTTGCATACAAAGCACATCTCTGGGGATAGAGTGAAATACCTTCCACAGGTAAAAATATTATACTCCATGAACAGTCAATTGTAGCTTTAGATTGCAGCCTTTCACCAATAACTTTGCCTTTTTACAAAACTACAGTGCAGAATGAAGTAACAGCAATGTAGAGCTGTGATTCGAAACATTCAAAGCACCTACCCTGCGTGTAGAAAGAGTGAAAGCCAGAGTCTGTAAAACTGATCAGGCACTTCAGGGTTAAGGAATGGTAGAAGTCCACATACATCATCCATACAGGGCACCTGTAAAAACAAGGATACAGTACGGTAAATTAGCAGTAACATAATGTGGTCGCGCACCACATAAAACACTCCTCAGGCATAGCTCCGTTACTGTTCAATGACAAGAAAAAGAACTAGGAGAAAAACCAGGGCAGAAAGGCCTCATTTTTGCTCTCCCGTTGGCTCAGCCACCATTGCAGGAGCTGGTGGGTAATAAATGTTCTCCCCACCCCTCCCCACCCACCACGCTCCCCCTTCAGTGGCTTAACCGTCCACCCTTTACTTCCTGATCAAGGGAGCGGCACAGCTAGTGCTGCTGTCTCACAACTCCAAAGTCCCAAGTTCAATGCTGACCTTGGGCACTGACTGAGTGGAGTTTGCCTGTTGAGACTGAACAAACTGCAGGGGACCGGGAAACAAGAGGAGCGATTGAACTAATGGAGACACAAGCAACTGCAGATGCTGGTTTACCCCCCAAAAATAGAAGTAGTGGGATTGCTCCCCAGGTGTCAGCATGGATTGGAAGGGTCAAATACCCTGCGTTATCATTAGATCAGCCTAACGACTTGCAAAAACCTCTTCCTTTTGCGTCAATTAGATCGGAACTAAGGAGGAAATTCATCTTATGATGTAATGTGTTTAGTTTTAGTTTAGAGACAGTGTGGAAACAGACCCACCAAGTCCGCACCGACCAGCGATCCCCACACACTAACACCACCCTGCACACACTAGGGACAATTTTACATTCATACCAAGCCAATTTACCTACAAACCTGAACGTGTTTGGAGTGCGGGAGGAAACCGAAGATCTCGGAGACAACCCACGCATGTCACGGGGAGAACGTACAGACTCCGTACAGACTAGCATCCGCAGTCAGGATCGAACCCAAGTCTCTAGCGCTGTAGGGCAGCAGCTCTACCCGCTGCACCACTGCCAGTGTTTTATTTATTTCAAATTCAGTCAAAATCAAAACTATCGAAAATAACTTCACCAGCACTGACCGTGGGGTTTGGTCCACTGCTTTATTTTTTCTCTTTTCTTGTAAAGAAAGTGGGAAGTGAAGTTAACCAAGTGAGAAAGACTAGTACAACTGTTGCTCTGTACACTTGTTTGTCTATTTAACAAAGTAGCTTAAAGATTTGGATTTATTTCTGTCTACCGCAAGATTAATTCCAGGCTGCACATTAAGGACATGTGCAATAGTCAGCTCAGACCATCACAGAGATATTGGACACACCACCAAGGTTGGGTCCTTGATTGTGTAGTGTTTGCAAACCTGACTGTATATTTAAAGTGGGCTTGAAACCTGAAACAGGTTTAGTTTAGTTTATTTTCATGTGTACCGAGGTACAGGGAAAGTTTTTGTTGCTGCGTGCTATCTAGTCAGTGAAAAGACTTTACATGATTACAATCAATCCGTCTACAGTATACAGGTACAGGATAAAGGGAATAACGTTTAGTGCAAGGCAGAGTCCAGTAAAATCTGATTAAAGATAGTCCAAGGATCTCCAATGAGGTAGATAGAAGGTCAGGACTGTCCTCCAGTTGATGCTAGGATGGTTCAGTTGCCTGATAACAGCTGGGAAGAAACTGTCCCCGAATCAGAAAGTGTGCGTTTTCACACACTGTAAAATTTTCCTGATGGGAGAGGGGAAAAGAGGGAGTGTCCGGAATGAGACTGGTTCTTGATTATGTTGGTGAGCTTGCCAAGGTAACGTGCAGCACAGAGCCACCAGCATTAACACTGATGGGAGATTTTGATCAGTTTGGGCTTTTTCAGTCCAAATTTATCTCCACACCAGATTAGACCAGGCAAGCTTGAAAGGAAGGGTGAAATAAATGACCTATATATCATAGAATCATAGAGTGATACAGTGTGGAGACAGGTCCTTCGGCCCATCTTGCCCTCACCGGCCAACATGTCCCACCTGCACAAGTCCCACCTGCGTAAGAACAATATCCCTCCAAACCAGTCCTATCCATGTACCTATCTAACCATTTCTTAAATGTTGGGATAGTCCCTGCCTCAACTACCTCCTACCACCCTTTGTGTGAAATAACTGTAGGTCTTCAAGAAACAATGAAAATTATCAATCCAATAAAATGTAAGTTGGCACTGATCACCAGGCCAATGACAATAAAATAAAGCAACTTTAATAAAAATGATTACATATATTTAGATTAGGTTAGTTGAGAGATACGGAACGGAGACGCTTCCTACAGCGGTAGAGTTGCTGCCTTACAGCGCCAGAGACCCAGGTTCGATCCTGACTATGGGTGCTGTCTGTGTGGAGTTTGTACGCTCTCCCCGTGACCTGCGTGAGTTTTCTCTGTAATTTCCAGCTTCCTTCCACACTCTAAAGACGTACAGGTTTGTAGGTTAATTGGCTTGGTATCATTGCAAATTGTCCCTAGTGTGTGTGTAGGATAGTGTTAGTGTGCGGGGATCACTGGTCAACGCGGACCCAGTGCGCCGAAGGGCCGGTTTCCACGCTGTATCTCTAAACTAAACAAAAGCCAGGAATTCATTGTAGACACAGACCTGAGAACAGAGAGTGGCTTCTTCATGGAAATAACCTTGCATGAACTCGCAATATTCTCTTGATGTAATCTCACATCTGCAAGAAAAATCTCAATGTCAAAATATGACAAAATGGACTTAAGACCACCCACTGATTTTCCGGCATCTTTGGTTCCAGAGCTTCCTGGATTATCCATTTCTCCGGACCAATAGACGTCATGGCCTCTGAAAGGAGTAAAGGTACTGGGACGGTCCGCCCAGGCCACCGAGGGGCCGAGATACCGAACTGCAAAGTTGGACTCGGAAACCGGCTATGGGAATGGATCTAGCCGGCTCGGGCTGGGTCGGAGTTCCGGAGTCCCGGCCACAGGGGGGGTGGTCAATCCGACCCGCTGATCGGCCGCAAAATTCCCGATGAGGTTGAGATTGGCCGTCTCACCCAGAAATAAGCGACGTATTTTTGGGGTGACCTCTGGGTTGGATTCCAAGTGCGCCCTCATAATCTTGTCGGGATTAAATAAAGGAGGTGCCGGCCGGATCACCAGTTGCCGGAAAATCGGCGGTGGATCTGCAATATTCTTCCCAACCCGAATTATACCGAGCGTGTGTTTTAAATGCAGATGATATTGGGTTTCCGCGTCCAGGCATCAGTGATGTGACTGAGTTCACACTCACCTCCCCTTTGTGCCGATACAGCAGGGCCGGCCAGTCATGACACAATCCAAGTGTGGAAGGTTAGTGTGGTTTCCAGCAGTACTCTTAGTGCAAATCTGAAAGACAGAATAAAGTTAGAAACGTTCGAAGACCCAGACGGTGCTTGATCTTATAACCATATAACGATTAAAGCACGGAAAATCTTGAACCTTTAAAGAACATGCCCTGGCTGGGGTGTGCCATTCCATGGGACTGGAATCATGGCTTGGTCACTTTAGGCTACGGTTGTCAACTATCCCGTATTAGCCGGGGCATCCCGTATATTGGTTTGCCCAACACGGGACCTCCCTGATCCCGCATGTGATGGCTGCTATTCGGGTCGAGGGGACTGTCGGGTCGGAGTGCCGCGTCTGGCCCCGCCTCACCCGTCCCAGCGTAGTACAGCCCATGGAGTGCAGCAGAGTGCACCTCGCCCGTGGCCCCGTCAGTCGGCCAGCTGTACGATCTTCGGACCTTCGCTTACCGCCGACTCCACCCCCACCCCCACCCCTCCTTCTCATGGCCGATCATCAGTTCATGAGTTGGATGGGGCGCCGGACGTTTGCGCGCGGTGTGTGCCAAAACTCCTCAGCTGGCCCACCGGCTGGGCTTTGTGTGCAGTCCAGCACCCGGGCCAACTCATCATTCACTGAGCCACGGCCGAGTCGGTCAATGAATTGCCGTCGGGAATTTGTCCCGTATTTTGACCCTTTGTCCCTGATTTGGGAGAGAGAAAGTTGGCAACCCTACTTCAGATCATCACAAAACCCACGGACCACCTTATAACCATCATCAATAACCTTTGTAAAAGACGATGGTTAGATAATGGGAGTAACACCTAGATCACAATGAAGAGGAAAATGAGCACATTGAGAAGGTATCCACCACAATTATGGGAACATTCTGACACGTGTCCTTACCGGCCATTTGGTGATGTCATCAGGCCACACATGAGGGGCAACAGAGGCAGGTTCAACACAAACCCTGAAGAAAGAATAAGACAAAGGAAGCAATTGTTAATGTATACTGAAACAAATATCACCCTTCCAGTATGATGCTGCATATTGGGAGGAGTGCATGGACTTCGGGTGCTGTCCGAGTTTGTACCTTCTCCCCGTGACTCCATTCACTTTCTCCGGTTTCCTCCCACACACCAAAGACGCGCGAATGTGTAGGTTAATTGGCTTCTGTAAATTGGCCCAAGCGTGTCGGATGAAACTAATACATGGGTAATTGTCGGTCGGCGCGGATTTGATGGGGCCATTTCCACGGGTAGGGCCCATTTCCACGCTGTATGCCTGAACTAAATTAACCAAAGTGTGAACAATGCTTCATTCCCATCTCAGAGAACTGAAGTATCCTTCCTTCTACACAATGAACCTTTGCAACATTATGCAGCGGCATTTGAGATGGCGGATTGCTTCAGTGACTGAGGGCAACTTAAACAGAGACTTATCCCCAGTGATCCTGATGCACGGAATTAAAGAAGAGTTCTTAGATCTGTCGGAAGGAACTGCAGATACCGCTATATAGCGAAAATAGACACAAGATGCTGGAATAACTTAGCGGGTCAGGCAGCATTTCTGGGGGGGTGGTGGGGGGGAGGGGGGGAAGGAAGGGTGGCGTTTTGGATCGGAACCCTTTTTTGGATTGAAAATAGGGGGAGGGAACTGGAGGTTAGAAAAGACCAGAACAAAGCAGCCTGACTCAAAACATCACCCACACATTTTCTCCAGAGACGCTGCCTAACCCGCTGAGTTATTCCAGCTGTTTGTGTCTAGTCTCAGGTCTCATTTTTTGCCGTTATTTGATGCAAGCTGCTAAGTTGGAGCTGTGGGTGAAGAATCATTTGTAACCAATTATTTTCAAAGAATGCAGAACCAATACATCACAGAAACTTGTTGTTAGATTTGACATTGGAGCTCAGTCCAAAGAAAAGGGCGCATCTTCTGAGAGGCGTTCTACAATTGGACAACGTAGACCATAGTGATTGGAAGGAAAACAGCAATAGGCTGAGATAAAGAACATTGGTGCGTGCACAAGGATTCTGCTGGTCCCTTGAGAAGTAGCACAGGGAATTCCAGAGGGAGTACTAGGGACTGAGCTTAAGTTTAGATGCCTCTTGTTATGGTTGAAGTAGCCTCCTGCCTTTTCACCCAGAGAGTAGTGAATCTGTGGAATTCTCTGCCACAGAAGGCAGTGGAGGCCAAAGGAATCAAGGGATATGAGGAGAAAGCAGGCGAAAATCATACTGATTTTGGATGATTCCTCCATGATCATTTCGAATGGCGATGCTGGTTCGAAGGGCCGAATGGCCTAATCCTGCGCCTATGTTCTATGTTTCCACGTCAAATACTATCAGAGCAGGGCAAGAGATTTATGGAGCCGTGAGGTCAGGTCTGCCTCTGATGGGATTCAGTGCATCTCTGCAGGATCGTACATAGACTTGTTCATGGAGTAGCATGCACCAGGTGGGTCAAAGTGTGGTGTGGTGGGAACTAACGAGACCTCTAAAGGAAACCAAGACATTTAAAAAATGACCATCCACCTTAAAATGCAGGCATAGCGTTTACAGCCTTGAGCCACCATGGCCACGGCCTTGGCAATGAGTGGAGGTGAATGATGCTGGAGGTTGGTGTTTCTTTGTCATTCTAGAGGGAAGCACAGATGACTGACAGGGACATCCTTAAAGACCCATAGAGTCATATAGTGTGGAAACGGGCCCCATGACCCAACTTGCCCACGCCATCCAACATGCCCCATCTACACATTTGGCCCATATCCCTCCAAACCCATCCTATCCATGTACCAGTCTAAATGTTTCTCAAATGTTGCGGTAACACCTTCAATTACCTCCTCTGGCAGCTTGTTCCATCCACCGACCACCCTTTGTGTAAAAATGTTAAATTCCTCAAATTCCCATTAAATTTTTCCCTTCCTCAACTTAAACCAATTTCACCCAGAGAATTGTGAATCTGTGGAATAACCAATAACTGTGGAATAACCAATAACTTTGGTTCTCGATTCCCTATATACTGGGCAATAGTCCAAGATCGTTTACCCGATCTATTGCTCTGATGATTTTGTACACCTCAAAAAGATCACCCCCTCATCCTCCTGCACTCCAAGGAATAAAGGTTGAGCCCGCTCAACTTCTCCCTATACCTCAACCCCTTGAATTCTAGCAACATCCTGGTAAATCTTCTCTGAACCCTTTCAAGCTTGACAACATCTATCCTGTAACATGGTGACCACAACTGAACACAATACTCTAAATGTGGCCTTCTTCTGCGAAACTCGGTTACACACTCCTTTAATACCTTGTTATGCCCCTGTCCCACTTAGGAAACCTGAACGGAAACCTCTGGAGACTTTGCGCCCCACCCAAGGTTTCCGTGCGGTTCCTGGAGGTTTTTGTCAGTCTCCCTACCTGCAACCTCCGGCAACCACCTGCAACCTCCGGGAACCGCACAGAAACCTTGGGTGGGGCACAAAGTCTCCAGAGGTTTCCGTTCAGGTTTCCTAAGTGGGACAGGGGCATAAGCCTTCAAGCTGTGCACTGTCATGCAAACAGCAGTATTTTCTTATCACGTCATAATTACCTGGGATCCTGATGGCACACCGAGCCGTGACTGCGGGGAGTTCCGTCGCCCAGTAATGGAGCACTACTGTGAAGCGGCCACTTTACCCAGACAGCGAGCCTTGACTGCAAGAGGCCATAGATCCCATTAGTGCATGTCTTGCAACCATCCAAAGTATTAATAAGGTCAACGGGAGAATGCTCCCTTTATTACAGTGTGATCACATTGAGTTTTTGGCGGCACAGTAACGGAGCAGTGTGGTAGCTGCCCCACAGCGCCAGAGACCGACCGGGGTTCGATCCCGACTACGGATGCTGCCTGTACAGAGTTTGTACTTCACACCATGACCTCGTGGGCTTTCTCCAGGTGCTCCAGTTTCCTCCCACACTCCAAAGACGTGCAGGTTTGTAGGCTAACCGACTTCTGTAAATTGTCCGTAATGGGTAGGATAGAACTCGGAGGGCCGAAGGGCCCGTTTCCACGCTGCATTTCTAGACCTATAATCTATGTGTGTGATACACAGTCCAGCTGCATCCATCTTGACAACAGTGCTTGATTCTCCTCTGTAACCATTGCTAAGGATACACACAAGGACAGTGACGTCACACACACACTCACTCATTAAGAATGTTATATTGCTAGGGCAACCTCACCTTGAGCTCATTAACAAATATGAAATGAAGATTTTAACACCCACATATATAATATCCCCCCCTCAAAATACTATTCTGGAACTGAAATAGCAAGTCAATCTCAATATTATTTGGAAAAAATAAGACAAAGTGCTGGAGTAACTCAGCAGGTCAGGCAGCATCGATGGAGTGCGTATAGTTTATGTTTTGGGTTAGGAGCCTTCTTCAGCCTCACCTGCTGAGTTTCTCCAGCACTTTGTCTTTTTTTGTTAACCTGCATCTGCAGTTCCTTGTATCTCGATATTATTTGATACAATTGATGAATGTGAATGCGTTGAAAGCAGCCTCCACACCAGATTACAATATTTACGTAGTACGCCAATTATAATGGCAACTTCATGACTCTCCCCCTCTCCCCCCCAACTAATTTACAGATACCCACACAGTGCACATTCAGACTGGATTTTTATCTTGAAATACTGTGCAATGGGTCAATCATCATTGTCTAAAGGGATTCAGGACCCTTCCTAGTCTGGCATTGCCCGATTGGTCATTCACACATCTCACTGACGCTGGTAAGACTTAAGTAGAAACAAGGAACTATGCAGATGCGGGCTAATACACAAAAAGACACAAAGTGCTGGAATAACTCAGGTCAGCATCTCTGGAGAATATGGTTATGTCACGTTTCGGGTTGAGTATGAAGGATCTCGACCCAAAACGTCACCTACCCACGTTCTCCAGAGATGCTGCCTGACCTGCTGAGTTCCTCCAACACTTTGTGTCCTTCTGGTAGAACTTATGCTGGCATTCTTCAGGAAAACAACTAAAATACCGTCAGTAAAGAAGCAGCATTGTGCATTCTTACCCTCCTGCTTTTCAATATTATTTTTTTTCTGGGAAACATTCACCTACCGAGCAATCTTTCTCTGAGGTTTGAACGCACCCTGACTTGTCGTTTCTCACGCAGCACGCCGATTTATTCTCCTCTTGCCTCTTCTGCGTAATTAAACTGTGCACTTGCGAGTCCTGCCTCATGCACGGAGAGAACTTTGCTCCAAGGTGGATTAAAGCCTCCTGCGACAGGAAGAACACACCAGAAATAAGGAACAGACAAAGAAGGAGCTTCGGAGGTCGGCTTACTCGAAAGGACAACGAGCGCTCGAGCTACACAGCAGGTCTGGCATTATCTCTGGAGAACATGGAGAGATGACATTTGGGGTTAGGACTGAAACGTCACCCATCTATGTTCTCCATAGATGTTGCCTGACCCGTTGATTTACTCCAGAACTTTGTGACCTTGTACATATCATAAACAGTCCTTGAATTCAGTACAAAGAGAATTGGAGAGGTTACAAGTGTGGAACTCAGGACTACCAATTTAAAATAGGTCTTGGGGAAAGAGAAGGAAGAGGAACTGTCCCGCTGCGTTACTCCAGCATTTTGAGTCCATCTTCAAGTAGAGGAACTATAGCGAAAGTTTAGCTTCAGACATTTTGCAAGTTTTAGTTCATAAGACAGGCAGCTAGGAAGGACTGTTTCTTCAAAACCAGCTGCATTTCAAAGCTGGTCTTCTCACAGAAACATAAAAACATAGAAAATAGGTGCAGGTGTAGGCCATTCGGCCCTTTCGAGCCTGCACCGCCATTCAATTTGATCATGGCTGATCATCCAACTCAGTATCCTGTACCTGCCTTCTCTCCATGCCCCCGATCCCTTTAGCCACAAGGGCCACATCTGACTCCCTCTTAAATATAGCCAATGAACTGGCTTCAACTACCTTCTGTGGCAGAGAGTTCCAGAGACTCACCACTCTCTGCGTCAAAAATGTTTTTCTCATCTCGGTCCTAAAGGATTTCCCCTTTATCCTTAAACTGTGACCCCTTGTCCTGGACTTCCCCAACATCGGGAACAATCTTCCTGCATCTAGCCTGTCCAACCGCCTAAGAATTGTGTAAGTTTCTATAAGATCCCCCCTCAATCTTCTAAATTCTAGCTGAGTCTATCCAGTCTTTCTTCATATGAAAGTCCTGACATCCCAGGAATCAGTCTGGTGAACCTTCTCTGTACTCCCTCGAAGGCAAGAATGTCTTTCCTCAGATTTGGAGACCAAAACTGTACACAATACTCCAGGTGTGGTCTCACCAATACCCTGTACAACTGCAGTAGAACCTCCCTGCTCCTATACTCAAATCCTTTTGCTATGAATGCTAACATACCATTCGTTTTTTTCACTGCCTGCTGCACCTGCATGCCTACTTTTAATGACTGGTGTACCATGACACCTAGGCCTTGTTGCATCTCCCCTCTTCCTAATCGGCCACCTAGTGTTTGACAAGCAGTGTGTATACCATAGATACACACTGCGAGGAGAGTGATAAGCAAATGTAATCAAATACATGATTGCACCAAAAAAAGGAAAATTCAAAGACATAAGGCAAAATATTTGTACACTTAGAATAAACTCAAAGAATGTGCTTATTTCTCATTAACTGATACTGTACCATTCCATCACACCTTACAGAAATTAAATTAAAAGCTTGAGCAGAATTCAAACTCACTTACAGAGTTTGGTCCAATCCAGAAGTTTTCTTGCTGCACAAATTTAACATTTTCATAGACACCTTTATTTCGTAAAATCTGGAGAAAGGAAAAGAAAACAATGGACTCCACACACAAAATGGACGTACAGTAAAACCAAGCCCAGAACTAGAACCAACAGTGACAAAAGACGGGTGGAGACATGGACGGTCTTCAACGGCGGCGTTGCTGTGGAGTGGGTAAAGGGAGAGAATCCATGGACCCGGCAACTTTACACCACCGAGGCTGATCCACATGTTTGTGTGGGGAAGATGTGGTGCAGAACCACAGGTGTCATAGATTGATACAGTGTGGAAATAGGCCCTTCGGCCCAACTTGCCCACACATGTCCCATCTACACTAGTCCCACCTGCCTGCGCTTGGTCCACATCCCTCCAAACCTGTCCTCCTATCCTTGTACCTGTTTCTTAAACGTTGGGATAGTCCCAGTCTCAACTACCTCATCTGGCAGCTTGTTCCATACACCCACCCAGGAGAAGACCAAAGGCGCAGGGAAACCCGATTGGTCACAAGTTCACAAATTATAGGAGTAGAATTAGGCCATTCGGCCCATCGAGTCTACTCTGCCATTCAATCTTGGCTGGTCTCTGCTTCCTAATCCCATTTTCCTGCCTTCTCCCCATAACCCTTGACACCCGTTCTAATCAAGAATTTGTCTACCTCTGCCTTAAAAATATCCACTGACTTGGTCTCCACAGGCCTCTGTGGCAATGAGTTCCACAGATTAACCACCCGCTGACTAAAGAAGTATCTCCTCGCCTCCTTTCTAAAAGAGCGCCTTTTAATTTTGAGGCTATGACCTCTGGTCCTAGACTCTCCCACTAATGGAAACATCCTTTTGGACCAGTACACGGATAGGACAGTTTTAGAGGAATATATGGGCCAAAATGGACTAGGCAAGCGGGACATCTTGGTCAGCATGGATGAGTTGGGCTGAAGGGCCTGTTTCTGTGCTGTATAACTCTCTGAATCTAACCCCGAGTTGAACAGAAGCCGAAGGTAAAGGATGCAACAGGGAGCAGGCTGCTGAGGCCTGGATTACCACAACGTACACCACCAATCCTGGCTGGAAGAGGAAAATGGAATCGGGTGTACTTCTGGGTCGGGATACCAGGCCAGTTTTAGAGTCATAAAGAGTCATATAGCGTGGAAACAGGCACTTCGGCCTAACTTGCCCACACTGACCAACATGTCCCCTCTACACTAGTCCCACCTGCCTGCACTTGATCCACTTCCCTCTGAACCTGTCCTATCGATGTACCTGTCTAATTGTTTCTTAAACATTACAATAGTATCTGCTGCAAATACTTCCTCCGACAGCTCAGTCCATACACTCACCACTCTATGTGTGGTGAATGTTCCCCTCAGATTCCTATAAAATCTACCCCCCCGCAAACCTTTGTCCCCTGGTTCTTGTGTCCCCTACATGGGGCAATAGACTCTGTGTGTCAACCCTATCAATTCCTCTAATTATTTTGTACACCTCTATTACCAGGTTAATTCCCGGGATAGCGGGACTGACATATGATGAAAGAATGGGTAGACTGGGCTTATATTCACTGGAATTTAGGAGGATGAGAGGGGATCTTATAGAAACATATAAAATTCTTAAAGGATTGGACAGGCTAGATCCAGGAAAAATGTTCCTGATATTGGGGGAGTCAAGAATCAGGGGTCACAGTGTAAGAATAATATGTAGGCTATTTAGGACTGAGATGAGGAAAAACGTTTTCACCCAGAGAGTTGTGAATCTGTGGAATTCGCTGCCACAGAAGGCAGTGGAGGCCAATTCGCTGGATTTCAAGAGAGAGTTAGATATAGCTCTTATGGCTAACGGAATCAAGGGATATTGGGAGAAAGCAGGAATGGGGTACTGATTTTGGATGATCAGCCATGATCATTTTGAATGGCGGTGCTGGCTCGAAGGGCCTACTCCTGGACCTATTTTCTATGTTTCTATAAGATCACCCCTCATCCTCCTGCGCTCCAAGGAATAGAGTCCTCGCCTGCTCAACCTCTCCCTATAGCTCAGATATTATACCAGACAGGAGAGGTAGGGGGCGGTGTGTTTGGAGTCTGTGGTTCAGTGCTCTTCAATTCCGGCCTTTTTTAAAAATTTTACGTTGCTAAATTATCCAGAGAAGAAAGGATTCTTTGGTTTATGATCAGTTACTTACTGAATCTACTGTTTCATGCTGAGAAAATCCTATTGGAGCAATTCCATAGATACACACTGCTAGGATAGTGATGAGAATATGCACAAATGTAACCCAGTACGTGAAAAAAGGCCTGGAAAAGGAAACAGCCGTGAGTGAGTAAATAAACCCATTGATTTGAAGCAACAGTCTAAACATTTATCATCATTGCTAATGTGCAAGTTTAGCTTCGCATCAAATTAACACGAGACTAGGATGTAGATGAACACGAGGACAATCAATGGATATTTTTAAGGCAGTGATTGCCAGATTTTTTTATCCCACTTGCTGATTTTTTTCGGCGACTGCCAGCATCATTGACTGACGTAGAAGGTCACCGAAAACATTTGCAAAGATGTGCGGTTTTGTTGGTTACTTGGCTTCTGTAAATTGCCCCTAATGTGCGTAGGGAGTGGATGCGATAGTGGAATAACACGGAGCTGGGGTGAGTGGGTGATCGATGGCGGGCGTAGACCCCATGAGCCGAAGGGCCTGCTTCCATGCGCTCTCTCTCTCTCTAAACCCGTTGGCTTATATCCAACATTACCACAAAGCCAACTAGCAACAAAGTTAGGAGAATGGAAAATTAGAAAATAGGAAAAACCAATGGAAAACACTGATGCCTGAGGTAAGCTCTGCACTAAAAAAATAGAAGGAATGTCAAAGAATACACCTTGGATCTATAACAATGACTGTCAGCTGAAGCAATAGTCGGTCGCGGTGGCGTAGCGGTAGAGTTGCTGCCTTACACCACTTGCAGCGCCAGAGGCCCGGGTTCGATCCTGACTACGGGTGCTGTCTGTACAGACTTTGTACGCTCCCCCCATGACCTGTGCGGGATTTCTCCAAGATCTTTGGTTTCCTCCCACGCTCCAAAGACGTACAAGTTTGTAGGCTAATTTGCTTGGTATAAAAGTAAATTGTCCCTAGTGCATATAGGGTAGTGTTAATGCGCGGGGATTGCTGGTCGGAGCGGACTCGGTGGGCTGAAGGGCCTAGTTCCGCGCTGTATCTCCGAAACAAAACTCAACCAAAGTTCCATTACGAGTCAAACCTACGTCATCGCTAAAATCCGCTATAAATCTTTGAAAATCAATATTTACAAACCCAATCCAGAAGGCCCTTACCGGTGATCGTCCATGTTGTCTATTTGTTTCTTCACGTAACTGTCTATTCGCTTGCGGTACGTCCGGTTCGTTAGCTTGCCCACCATCCCCAGCCCGTAGGGTCTCTTTTCCTTCGCGAGCAGCTTCTTGACGGGTATAGCGATGCGCTGCCCTCTTCTCTGGCCACTCACACTGACCACTTCCTGCCTTAAGCGCACCTTGGGCGGGGGAGGGGCTCCTTCTTTCTGCTTCCGCCACCCTCGTTCCAATGGGCTGAAGAAGACAATGGATCAACGATTATCCCCTCCGGGTCACCGCTAACGTTTTACATCACATTTACTGGACATGAAAATGGACACAAAAAGCTGGAGTAACTCAGCGGGTCAGGCAGCATCTTCTTCAGACCTTCATGTCGTACATCATTTAGATGAAGCTATTAAAGATAGCGGAGTCAAGGGATATGGGGGAAAAGGTTGGTACTGATTGTGGATGATCAGACATGTTCACAGTGAATGGTGGTCCTGGCTCGAAGGGCCGAATGGCCTACTCCTGCACCCATTGTCTATTGTCTATCATTTGTAGAGTGGCGTTTTATCATTTTCATTCTGTGTTAATCTCAACAGCAGCTCAATAGTAAGGATTAAAACTCATGGAGTAACTCAGCAAGTCAGGCAGCATCTCTGGAGGACAGGGATAGGTGATGGTTCTTGTCAGGACCCATCTTCAGAGACTGAAGGTCCCAATCTGAAACATCAACTATCCATTCCCTCCAGAGATAGACACAAAATGGTGAAGTAACTCAGCAAGTCAGGCAGCATCTCTAGAGAAAAGGAATAGGTGATGTTTCGGGTCGAGACCTTTCTTCAGACTCTTTTCCTCCAAAGATGCTGCGTGGCCCACTGAGTTACTCCAGCACTGCGTGTTTTACTCAGGATATCTGCATCTGCAGTTCCATAAGCCTCTATTAGTTAGGTTTGGTCTTTCTCCCTCATGCTGTCACAATTCTCTGCCTCGGAGGCCAGGTTCTCTGGATACTTTCAAGAGAGAGCTAGAGAGGACTCTTAAAGATAATGGAGTCAGGGGATATGGGGAGAAGGTAGGAACGGGGTACTGATTGTGGATGATCAGCCGTGATCACATTGAATGGCGGTGCTGGCTCGTAGGGCCGAATGGCCTCCTCCTGCACCTATTGCCTATTGTCCAAGGCTGGTTCAAAAGCTGCAACTTACAGCATGAGGTGACTTTTCTCGAGTTCGCTTTTGTCCAAGGCGCTGCCGGTTAGATCGGTCTGATCCAGAGAGTTGCTCTCCATCTCCTTGGCGGTAACAGTTTCCGCGGGCTCAAACACCTCATCGGGATACGTGGAGAGCTCTTCGTGTAGAACTCCTTCCTGGCCAAAAGAAATGACAAAATTCAGAGAAAATCTCAGCAAATACAAGGTGATGTGGTAACTGACTAATATATTCTGTTAGTTACCACATCATTATGGTCATGTTGAGTTGCATTCCTAAACCAGCTGGTAGAGCCGTTGCCTCACAGCACCAGAGATCCACAGTCGATCTCGACAACCGCTGCTGTCTCTGTGGAGTTTACATGCTCTCCCTGTGACCGTATTGTTTTCCTCTGGGTGCTCTGCTGTCTCCCACTTCCCAAAGATATGTCACAGAAGGTAGTAGAGGCCAAGTCACTGGATGTTTTCAAGAGAGAGTTAGATTTAGCTCTTAGAGCTAATGGAATCTAGGGATATGGGGAAAAAGCAGGAACGGGGTACTGATTTTGGATGATCGGCCATGGTCATATTTAATGGCAGTGCAGGCTCGACGGGCTGAATGGCCGACTCCTGCACCTATTTTCTCTGTTTCTTTATGGGGTTTGGAGGTTAATTGGTCCTCTGTACATTGCCACTGGTCGATGTAAAAGTGGGATAACACAATGCTAGTGTGAACAAACGACGGATGGTTGGTGTGATCGCGTTGGGTCGAAGAATCAGCTTCCATGCCGTATCTTTCATTCAAACCACCTATTTGATCAAGCTTCTTGTTACCTCTGTGCAGTTCATCGTTACATTTTGTTTGATAACAGCACAAAATCCAAAGTGCATCACATCTACTTTACAGGTACCCTATGAATAAGTTGACGTAGTACAATTGCACACATTCCACCATATTGTCATTAATGCATAACACTGCTCGTTCTTGCACAAAGCCCACCAGATGGAGACAAACTATGGCTAACTTCAGTGGTATCGTTCCTTTACACTAACCAGCTGCCAGTCTCAATAAACTGCTCTTCGAAAGATTAACTATTCTGAGAAAGGGAAACTGAAAGGCATTCTGATAAAAGGCACGAGGTCTTGATGTTACCAGGACTTGAGCTCGAGAGAGAGAGGTTGGGCAGTCGAGGACTTTATTCCTTGGAGCACAAGAGGCTGAGGAGTGATTTTAATGGAGAGTCTAAAATCATTAGAGGAATAAATAGGATGAAGGCACAGTCTTTTAGGGTGGGGTGGGGCGGGTGGGAAGAGAGAATCAAGATCCGGAGGATATAGGTTTACGGTGAGAGGGGAAACATTTAATAGGAGAGGCAAATCTTTCACACCAGAGAGTGGTGGGTGTATGGAACCAGCTGCCAGAGGAGGTGTCCGGCAGGTACTACAACAATAAGAAAAAGGCATTTGAACAGATACAGAGCAAAGGTTAGAGGGGTATGGGCCAAACACACGCAGGTGGGACTGGCATATATATATTTGGCGTCTTGGCTGGCATGGACAAAATGGGCCGAAGGGCCTGTTTCCCTGCTGTACCACGATCTTAGAGTCATAGTCATACAGCATGGAAACAGACCCTTCGACCCAACATGCCGCATCTACATTAGTCCCACCTGCCTGCGTTTGGCCCATATCCCTCTTGCCCTGGAGACTGCTTGACATGAGCAGTCTGTGCCTATGTAAACTTAAATTTATGTCGACCGCTACTATTAACAATAATCATCAAGGAATGTAAAAAAATCAGTACATTGTTAGGAGTAGAACAAGGTTACATTTGTAGCTTTTATTTTTCAGCATCTCCCTAGTCCAATGCACACAGAGGTTAAAATGCAGGTTGAGAATAAAGCTCTTGCAGAAAGATGAGCTCTTGGGATCGAAACAAGATTATATTTGTTGCTTTTAATTTCTCAGCGCCTCCCAGTCCTACACATCAAACAGTGATGTCATGGCATGCGTGCAATGGAAATCACCGCAAATCAGGCTATGGTACCCAACCAATCAGTGGAGTATTCCTGACAGTGCAGTCATCTGTTGTGACAAAGCTGCACGCCTAACAAGTGGAATCCGTGGTGACTACCTCAGGGCTAAAACACTGGGAAAATCCCCGATATGTTGATATTGAGCATTTCCATGGTAACACACAAGCACTGTGCGTCTCTCTGCAGCTTCAATAAACAAAGTTAAAAAACAACGAAGACTATGGCTTTAGTTTCCATCCCAAGAGCCCATCTTTCTGCAAGAGAACGGTTTCAGAAGATTCTCAGCAACCTACTTAAAAAAAAATTGATATTGCTCATTTTATGTGGACAGAAGAGATCGTAGATGTGGGAATCCGAGCAAAATATATGAACAGCTAAAAAAAAAACTCAGTCGGACAAGCAGCATCTGCAGGGGCAAAAGGTTGGCGGAAGTTATGGGGCGGCAGGGTGGTGCAGCGGTTGAACTACCGCCTTACGGCACCAGAGATCTGGGTTTGATCCTGATTACGGGAGTTGTCTGTGTGGAGTTTGCACGTTCTCCCCGTGACCTGAGTGGGTTTTCTCCGGGTGCTCCGGTTTCCTCCCACACTCCAAAGACGCAAAGGTTTGTAGGTTAATTGGCTTTGGTAAAATTGTAAATTGCCCCCAGTGTGTGGAATGGTGCGAGTGTACGGGGTGATCGCTTGTCGGCGCGGACTCTACCGTTGCGCCACTGCCGTCTCCCAATTCAAACCAGTGAGCCTGGGCATGCACAATGCATTTAGTCCCATTTGGCTTTTGGACAGGCACATGGATATGCAGGATGAGAGGGGTGTAGATCAGGTGCAGGCAGAGAAGATTAGTTTCATTTGGCATCATGTTTGGCACGAACATTGTGGGCCAAAGGGCCTGGTCCTGTGCTGTACATTCTCTGTATTCTCTCCCTGAAAACCTGTTTCTACCAAATAATTAAAATAAAGATTGGATCTGTATTTGCCAGGCAATTAAGGCAATGCATTCTAAATATTAAGCAAATGATACACTTCAATTGAAAATCTTTCAATGTTAAAAGATAACATAATTGAACACAAATCATATGCTGGATGTTTGCAGGGGTTCCCAATGTTTTTTGTCCCGTTTCCCCCTGGTAACTTTAACAGCACATAACAATGTTATTTAACTTATTTATGAACAACTAATGATGAACAGATACCAGTATACAGAACCAAACACAGTCAGTCAATGAGAAAAAAATATGTACAAATCCAGAATCAACAAATGTTTTACCCCCCAGGTTGGTGAAATTTACCCCAGGTTGGGAACCCTTGACTTAGAGGAACCCAAATCCAAATTCCATCTGAGTTTAATTAACACAAACATTATTCCACCAGTCAGTGCTGGGTCGCCATTGCTGCTTAATTTCCGTGCCGAATTCACATCGGATGTTCCTCAAACTTGTTAAAACAGCTGCAAGCGAGAAATGCGGCCTTGGGCCACACAGGGCCTTCGGCCAGCACTGAAACAAATGATGCAATGCTTGTGTTTTATTACATGCAAGGCGGCTCACTCACCCTTGCAAAGAACGAGGTGTCCAACTCATCTGGAAAATCCACTGTTTCTTCTTCCGCAAAACTGGCGGGGGTGAAGCTGCGCCTCTGAGCCCGTCGTGTCGTACCTTCCCTGAGAGAGCGCCCCTGCAAGAGTGGTTGGAAACTCGTGAGTTGCAGTTCAGGTGGGAGGCACGGTGGCATAGCGGTAGTCAGGCCACTGCCTGATCGCGCCAGATACCTGCATTTGATCCTGACTACGGGGACTGTCTGTACGGAGTTTGTACATTCTCCCCGTGACCTGCGTGGGTTTTCTCCGAGATCTTCAGTTTCCTTCCACACTCCAAAGACGTGCAGGTTTGTAGGTTCATTGGCTTGGTGTAAATGTTAAATTGTCCCGATTGTGTGTAAACTAGTGTAAATGTGTGGGGATCACTGGTCGATGCCGACTCTGTGGGCCGAAGGGCCAGTTTCTCTAAACTAAATGAAGTAACTCATGATTGGGGATACTTCAGCAGTGCTTTCTGAAACCACCTCGTTCAATTCAGGAATGTCTGCAAAGGACAGAACATACCAGAGTGATTCAGCAGGTCAGGCAGCATCTCTGGAGAACGTGGATGGGTGATGTTTTGTGTCGGGCCCTTCTTCAGACTTCAGGACCATGAAAACCAGAGGACATAGGTTTAAGGTGAAGGGGGGGGGGGGGGGGGGGGGGGGGGGTTGGCCTAAAATAGATGTGAATAGGAAAGACTCTGAACCTTGAAGTTCCTAACTTTTTCACACAAAGGGTGGTGAGTGCATGGAACGAGTTGCCATAGGAGGTAATTGTGGCAGGTTTAAGAAACATTTAAGAAACATTTTTATGGGCACTTGGCCCATATCCCTCTAACGTTGTGATAGTCTCAGCCTCAACAATCTCCTCCGGCAGCTCGTTACATACACCCACCACTCTTTGCAAGAAAAAGTTACCCCTCAGATTCCTATCAAATCATCCCCCTTCCCCTTAAACGGTTCTCTATTCCCCTGGGCGTTCACCCGATCTATTCCTCTCATGAATTTATACACCCCTCCTCCTTCTGCGCCCCAGAGTCCTGGCCTGCTCAACCTCTCCCTATAGCTCACACCCTCCAGTCCTGGCAACATCCTTGTAAAATCTTCTCTGCACCCTTTTCCAACTTAACAACATCTTTCCTATAACACGGTGCCCAGAACTGAACACAATACTCTAAATGTGGCCTCACCAACATATGTTTCATCCCTTTTTAAATTCCAATTAGACAAAAAAAAAAAATTGACAGCACCCGATCCAATTTCTGAGCGTACGTGTTGAGAGTTTGTTCTCAATTTACTGGAGGTGTGAGATATTAAGCTTGCAATTTATCACAAACACATACAGCTCCAAATCTACTAGACCAAGAACAGGCTTGTTTGGATTTCACAATGCTCGTTGACCCCCTAAACCTGTTCAAATTTCATGTGCATTAGAAGCACAGGACATTGCTTGCTGCCTACTCTGTATGGCTGTATTTCTTTTCCCCCTGCAAGCTGGGATCTGGTTGCAGGGCAGGAATAACAAGGTGTGAACACTTCAGCTAATATTGCGCACATTAGGCTGTGTGCAGGGATCGTGTATACATTGGCACGGGTCCTGATGTATGATGAAAACATCAGGAAAGGATATAAATACACCATAAAACAGCATGGTTCCGAAAGGGGGAAAACACAAAGTCTATGCACACACTTCTCCTTTTAATGGAGACAAGAGGCTGCAGTTTGGAACAAAACACAAGGAACTGGAGGAACTTGGTGGCCCAGAGCAACATCTGCGGAGTCAAAGGGCCATTAATTTGCACCAGCAGTTTGAAATTCTGTTTCAAAAAGTTAAGTATAGGAGCAAGGAGGACCTTCTGCATTTGTACAGGGCCCTGGTGAGACCACACCTGGAGTATTGTGTGCAGTTTTGGTCCCCTAATTTGAGGAAGGACATTATTGCTATTGAGGGAGTGCAGCGTAGGTTCACAAGATTAATTCCCGGGATGGCGGGACTATCATATGCTGAGAGAAAGGAGTGGCGTGACTTGTGTACTCTGGATTTTAGAAGGATGAGAGGGGTCCTTATTGAAACATATAAGATTATTAAGGGTTTGGACATGCTAGAGGCAGGAAACATGTTTCTGATGTTGGGGGAGTCCAGAACCAGGGGCCACAGTTTAAGAATAAGGGGTAAGTCATTTAGAACGGAGAAGAGGAAACACTTTTTCACACAGAAAGTTGTGAGTCTGCAGAATTCTCTGCCTCAGAGAGCAGTGGAGGCCGGTTCTCTGGATACTTTGAATAGAGAGCTTGATAGGGCTCTTAAAGATAGTGGAGTCAGGGGATATGGGGAGAAGGCAGGAACGATCAGCCATGATCACATTGAATGGTGGTGCTGGCTCTAAGAGCCGAATGGCCTACTCCTGCAACTATTGTCTATTGTTTCTCAAATCAAAGGGAAGAATGGAAGTTATATCAGTATTGGTCAATTTAGACACACAACGCTGGAGTAACTCAGCGGGCCAGGCATCGTCTTTGGATAACATGGGCATGCGACGTTTCAGATTTGCACTTGTCCTCAGACTGATTGTTTATTTTGGTTTAGATATGCAGCACAGAAACAGGCCCTCCGACCCATCGAATCAGCACCGGCCAGTGATCCCCGCACGCTAACTAACACTATCCTACACACTAGGGACAATTTCCAATTTTTACCGAAGCCAATTAACCTACAAAACTTGCACGCCTTTGGAGTGTGGGAGGAAACCGGAGCACCCGGAGAAAGCCCACACGGTCACGGGGAGAACGTACAAACTCCGTACAGACTGCACTGGTTGTCAGGATTGAACCCAGGCCGCCGGAGCAGTAAGGCAGCAACTCTACTGCCGTGCCACCGTGCCGCGCTGGGTGTTGGGAGTGGAGGAGGGGAAGGAAGAGAAGAGATGCAGGCCAAAGCCTGGCAGGTAATAGATGAATGGAGATGGGGGGGAGAAGGGGCTCCAATTGGTGGCTGGATATATCATCTATCCATATTCTCCAGAATGCTGCCTGACTCGCTGAATTACTTCAGCACTTTGAGTCTTTCATTGTAGAAGGGTCCAGCGTGTCGAAGGCCAAAAGATCACCTATCCATGTTCTCCGGAGATGCTGCCTGACCCGCTGAGTTTGCATTACATGCCAATGTGGCAGCAATAATGACTGCATAACCTGAATATTGCTGTCATTATGAATGCTTTTAACAAGAATATCGCCATTTCAGACCCTGAACATCAGGCAGCTGAACACCTTTTAAGAATATTCCTGGCTACCGATCTAGATAGTACAATACTACCAGGCTAATGGCCAGGAAGCGAGCGGGCAAGATCATCTCTGACCCCTCTCACCCTGGCCACAAACTCTTTGAATCACTTCCCTCTGGAAGGCAACTCCGGACTGTCAAAGCTGCCACAGCCCAGACATAAAAACAGTTTTTATCCACGAGTAGTTGCTCTACTCAACAGCCAAAAATCTGTAGCCTCCTTTGATCTGGTATTATGTTGGTTCACATGCTTCATCAATGGTATTTTTAATGTTTTATTATTATTATTAATGTTTAGTGTTTTCCGTGTCATTCGTAACTGTCACTGGATGTCATGTTGTTACTTGTGGGCGGAGCACCAAGGCAAATTCCTTGTATGTGAATATTTGGCCAATAAACTTACTTACATATTCAGATAGTACAATGCTACCATTACTTTATCACACAAATGTACAGTAAATTCTCTTGATAGTTCAGTTTAGTTTATGGTCACGTACACCGAGGTACAGTGAAAAGCTTTTGCTATCCAGTCAGCAGAAAGACAATACATGTTTCCAATCGAGCCATTTACAGTGTATAGATACACGATAAGGGAATAACGTTTAGTGCGAGGTTAAGCTAGCAAATGCGGGCAAGGATTGTCCGAGGTTCACCAATGAGGTAGATGGTAGCGCAGCACTGCTCTCTGGTTGTGGCAGGATGATTGTTGATGGATGACGGCACAGTGAAGCAAGGCATTGTAACAAGTTGCACATTGTACTAACCTTTACCAGGGCCGCTGCTGCCCTGAAACTCATTTTGGCTACGGATTCCCTCTTCCTCCGTTTGGGAACACGGTTGTGTCCTGAGCGGGAGCTGGTGAAGGAGCAGAGGGAAGCGGCGCCAGGCGTGAGGGGAGTGTGGGGAACGCTGTAGCCATCATTCTCGTCCGCCATCCGGAATGCTCGCCCCCTGGCCAGCGGGTCCACGATCTGTATCAAGTTAAACAGGAATCATGAGCTCAGTGTAGTTGAGAGATACCCACGTGGAAATAGGCCCTTCGGCCCACCGAGTCGGCGCTGATCGCCACATCCACTAGTAATACCCCACACACACACACGAGGGATATACTGAAGCCAATTAACCTGCAAGCCTGTTAAGAGTCTTTGGAGTGCGGGAGGAAACCGGAGCACCCGGAGAAAACCCACGCGGTCACAGGGAGAACGTGCAAACTCCATACAGGCAGCCACCTTAGTCAGGATTGAACTGGGGTCTCCGGCGCTGTAAGGCAGCAACTCCACCACTGCGCTGCCCTTGAAGTTGAATTAAAACACAGCAGGGAAGGGCCCTCAACATATACTAGGATGAAAAATCTTTCATCAAACGAATCAGAACCTCATGCACCTGATAATCCCAGTTGATCAAGGCCAATGGAGTCCGGTACCTGAGAGAGCAAAATATCAATGTGCTGGACTTTGCCCGTTTTGTGTTTTCATCCCTGTCTGATAATAATGGCGTTAGCCTTGTATCTATGCACATTCATGCACATTCTGCCATCGAAATAAAGCACAATAGTGTTCTCTCGTCAATATTCTCTGCCCACCATCCACCTATAACCCCTTTCCTCTGGCTTCACATTTCACGCCACTTCCCTCCTTATCTGAAACCCTTTCATCTTCTTTTCATTGCATTTGTCCACCCACCTGCCATCCACTCCCTGTATCCACCCATCACTTGCCAGTCTTTGCCTCTCTCCCCCCCGCCCCACACATCTCTTTTCTAGTTTTCTCCCCCCTACTAAAATCAATATGTCATAAGAAATAGGAGTAGAATTAGACCATTTGGCCCATCATGTCTACTCCGCCATTCAATCATGGCTGATCTATCTCTCCCTCCGGAGCCCCTTTCTCATGGCTTCTCCCCATAACCTCTGACCCCCCCCTAGAGTCGGGAAGCGGGTGGTCACCTATCCAAGTTCTCCACAGATGCAGCCTGACCCAGTGAGTTACTCCAGCACTGTGTGAGTGTTTGGCTCAGGATTTCAGCATCTGCAGCACTGTATCTCTCCACGTTACTGTGCATGGTAATCTTTTACAATGGAACAGGTTTTCCCCATCACAATTGTACAGAACCTTATACACAGGAGGAAAAAAAGCAACTTATGCCATTAGTTGTATTAATAATCAACGTTTGCCCATGATCTTTTGCACCATATTTTCATTGCTTTCAACAAAAACAACATGTCAATTATCATAGCTTTTGGCTGTGCTAATGCTACAGTAACAGCTAATTTTCAGCAATTAAACTTGTTTTTACCTCACCGCTATTTAAATTATAAGTGGCACTTATCGCTGAACATGGGTGTGATTAGGACCCACTTTTAATGCATCTCTGATGGGATTTCAGTGACATATTAATATATGTTATTTACCATTTTTTAAACTCAAACTATTACATTGCACGTAAATAAACATTATCTTTTTGTAAGAAATGTTTATTTGGGGCTACAAACTTTCACAACGAAAAGTTACTATTTTGAAAATCAGTGAGAACGTGTGCACCGATAAATAGCGATGGAAAGCAGGTTCATAAGCGATAGGAGCAGAATTAGGCCATTCGGCCCATCTAACCTACTCCGCCATTCGATCATGGCTGATCTATCATCTTGACCACATTCTCCTGTCTTCTCCCCATTACCCCGAAACCCGTACTAATGAAGAATCTATCTATCACTGCCTTAAAAATATCCTATGACTTGGCCTCCACAGCCTTCTGTGGCAATGAATTCCACAGATTCGCCACACAAGTACACCATAAATTGTTCCTAAAGTCACAAAGATAAGAGACTGTTTCTAGTTTCTCTCTCATATTTCAATTTTACTCTTCCGTACTTGCATGAAATGCCACTCCTCGTGGATCTAAATAGATCTTCCCTCTTGAAAACTGCACAATACTAAATGCAGTCTGGAACTATTAGCAGCCTGACTTGTTTTGAGTTCAATCTTTAAACAAGGTGGTGACAATGAGAACCAAAGATGTCCAGAAGCCAACCCAGATTCCAAAGGCAAAACACAACATACAAAATGTTGCTCAATTGCGCTGTTTAGAGTTTAGAGAGACAGCGTGGACAGAGGCCCTTCGGCCCACCAAGTCTATGCTGAAAAGCTTTCCACACTGTACATCGGTACACGTGACGACTCACCTGACCTCTCGATCACCCTTACTCTAGTTCTATGTTATCCCACGTTTGCGTCCTACACACTAAGGACAATTTACGGACACCAATTTGCCTACAAACCTGTACATCTTTGGGGTGTGGTAGGAAAACAGAGCACCCGGAGAAAACCCACACGGTTACAGGGACAGTGTACAAACACAGCCAGCACCTGCAGCCAGGATCGAACCGGGGTCTCTGGCGCTGTGAGGCAGCTGTTTTAACCACTGTGCCTCCCCCTTAAAACAATGTTCAGCTCATCTTGGAACTCAATACAATGTAGACACAAAATGCCGGAGTAACTCAGCGGGACAGGCAGCATCACTGGAGAGAAGGGATGGGTGGCGTGTCAGGTCGTGACCCTTCTTCAGACTCATTGCAATGTTTCAATTGGAAATTCAGGAATCTATGGAAAATCTGAACAGAGGCCATTGGTCCAACTAACCGGTTCATATCTGAGTTCCAGTCTGGGCACTCCTCCTTCTCAACTAGTCATCAACTTCTATTTTTAAAACTAAAAGTTTACTTCCACAAAACTTGTAAACAGTGCAAATCACCTTTCAAAGTTTAAACAAAAATAACGCTCCTTACACTGCCAACTAATTTGTCAGTTGTCCACAATCCATCCCTTTTGGCAACTGAATCAAACAAAGAGTACAACCCTTTGTTTTTCTTACCCTCATACTTGTTTAGCCTCTTATTTATATTTGTATAAAGGATCTGACTCAACAAGTCTACGTGGAAGCAATTTCCACATTCTTTACATTCTGGCTTTAGTTTGGTTCAGTATAGAGATACAGCGCAGAAACAGATACTTCGGCCCAGAGTTCCACGCCGACCAGCGATCCCCGTGCACTAGCACTCTCCCACAAGCTAGGGACAATTTACCATTTATAGAAGCCAATTAACCTTCAAACCTGTACGTCTTTGGAGTGTGGGAGGAAACCGGAGCACCCGGTGAAAACCCACGCAGGTCACGGGAAGAATGTACAAACTCCGTGCAGACAAGCACTCGTAGTCAGGATCGAACTGGGGTCTCTGGCGCTGTCGGGCAGCAATACTGCTGTGCCACCATGCTACCACTGGGTGAAGAAGCTTATTTTCTATATACCCTATTTGAGTTATTGTTGACAATCTTCTTATTTTAGCTCAAATTTTACTCTGGGGGTGGCGGGGGGGGGGGGGGGGGGGGGGGGGGGGGGGGGGGGGGATAAGGGGGGGGGGGGGGGGGGGGGGAGAGAGAGAGGGGGAGGGTTAATAAAAAGGACCATCTTCCTATTCTATTACAATCTTGAACAATTTTAAATATTCCCACCAGTGGCACCTTACCGTTTTTGTTTGACAAAACCCAGCCTGTTCACCCTGTCCCGAGACTTTCCCAATAGGGCATCATCCTTACAAATCCCTCATGCTTCCCCCTCTGGTGCCTCTACATTTTAATAAACAAGGTGGCCAAAATGTACACAGTACTTGAAGAGCCTGAGCCAAGTTCAACTCTCCCTCCAGCAATAAGCCTCAGAGTTTGGTTTGCATTAGCCCGCGCGGACACTTTAAACTATTCCATCTAGCTTGTCTTTTCTCCGCGTCCGACTCATTCAGATTCTCTCTCCTCCCCATTCCCCTGCCCTCCAATTAGTGTGCTTGCAACATGGAGGGGATTAAAGCGAGCTGCGACTCTTGTTAACACACTAAACAAAAAGTCTGAGTGTTTAAGTGAACGAAGAACAGACAGTCTCACCAGCATGTAATTATTCCTATCTCTCGAGTCCACCGCCCACCTCCCCCATTCTAACAACAATCCCCCTCTTATATACTGCAGCCAGATGATCTCTTATGGAAAGCAGAACCAAGTGATAAAGGCAACAGGAAAGTGATTGTATTGTTCCTGCAGTGCCACAAGATTACACTCTGGATTGAAGACTTCATTCCAATGTATTGACACACTCCGGGGCGGAATCTTTCAAATTGCCAGCAGATAAACACATCACAATCGCCTTTACTTCCCAATCTCCCGCTTTAGAATCGGCTGTAGCCTTAGATACCTTAAGGAAGATCGTATCAAGTGGACGAAAGATTTTTCGGTCATTAATTACCGACTGTTCTTTAATGCTGAAAGCCTGATACACTCACAACCGTTGGAAAATAGGCGGCTATTCGCAGACAGAGAGGAAACATGCTTACAGCTAAACAGTTAAATTGTTAAAACATAACAGCTGGCCAGACTAAAATAAGTGCAATAAAAGGATAGTATGGAAACTATTAAGATTTTTTCTATGCACAAAATGTTCTTATTTAAAGGAAATCATTACTATAAATTAATAGGGCAGAGCAAAGAGCAGCACAAGTCACTGTGAGGATTACTTACAAGTTACAAGTCATTAAAGGATCGCAATAACAAGAAAAAGAGAGTTTAAGAAAAGAAAACAGGATTCAAGACAAAAATGCGCTGGGCTGCAACAGCTTTCCGTTCCCAAGCTGGTCACAAAAAGCTGGTAACTCAGCAGGTCAGGCAGTATCTCTGGAGAGCATCACTTAATGAAAGTAAGCATGCAGGTACAGCAGGCGGTGAAGAAAGCGAATGGATGTTGGCCTTCATAACAAGAGGAGTCGAGTATGGGGGCAAAGAGGTCCTTTTGCAGTTGTACAGGGCCCTAGTGAGACCACACCTGGAGTATTGTGTGCAGTTTTGCTCTGCAAATTTGAGGAAGGTCATTCTTGCTATTGAGGGAGTGCAGAGTAGGTTCCCAAGGTTAATTCCCAGGATGGCGGGAATGCCATTTGATGAGAGAATGGAGTGGCTGAGCTTGTATACTCTGGTATTTAGAAGGATGAGAGGATATCTTATTGCATCATATAAGGGTTTGGACACGCTAGAGGCAGGAAACATGTTCCCGATGTTGGGGGAGTCCAGAACCAGAGGCCACAGTTTAAGAATAAGGGGTAAGCCATTTAGAACGGAGATGAGGAAAAACTTTTTCACAGTTGTGAGTCTGTGGAATTCTGTGCCTCAGAGGTCTGTGGAGGCCGGTACTCTGGAAGCTTTCAAGAGAGAGCTGGATAGGGCTCTTGAAGATAGCAGAGTCAGGGGATATGGGGAGAAGGCAGGAACGGGGTACTGATTGTGAATGATCAGCCATGATCCCATTGAATGGCGGTGCTGGCTTGAAGGGCAGTATGGCCTACTCCTGCACCTATTGTCTATTGTCCAAAAGGAACAGGTGACGTTTCGTGTCGAGGCCCGTCTTCAGACCCGAAACATCACCTTTTCTCTAAGGATGCTGCCTGACATGCTGAGTTACTCCAGTTTTTGTGTCTGTCTTCGGTTTAAACCTTCCTACACAGCTTTCCTTTCCCAACGACTAACCCAAAGCCCTGCCAAGTTTTAGGTGTAGAGGTAACCCTTTAAAAATCCTTTCTTTAAGAAGGAACTGCCGATGCTGAAAAATCGAAGGTAGACAAAAATGCTAGAGAAACTCAGCGGGTGAGGCAGCATCTATGGAGCGAAGGAAATAGGCAACATTTCGGGTCGAAACCAAAGGGTTTCGACCCGAAGTGTTGCCTATTTCCTCCGCTCCATAGATGTTGCCTCACCCGCTGAGTTTCTCCAGCATTTTTGTCTACCTTTAAAAATCCTTCTTGTTTAACGGAAAAGATTTGGTGGTTTAGGTTTCGGAAAAAACGAATTCATGGGGGGGGGGGGGGGGAGGAGGGGGGCGAGATGGGAGAAACCAAACCACACAAAAACAAACAAGAGCAGCAGCAGTAAATTGCAAGGTTTTTGTTGTGTAATCTGCACATTGGCATCATTACAAGCACGTGTAGGATGGAACTGCAGATGTTGGTTTACAAACAGCTGGAGTGACTCAGCGGGTCAGGCAACATCAACACAACACTGTCTGTATAACCAGTGGCACGGTGGCATAGCGGTGGAGTTGCAGCCTTACAGCGCCAGAGAACCCAGCTTCGATCCTGACTGCAAGTGCTTGCCTGTACGGAGTTTGTAACATCTCCCCGTGCCCTACATGGGTTTCCTCCCACACTCCAAAGGCATACAGGTTTGTAAGTTAATTGTGTAGGAAGGAACTGCAGATGCTAGTTTAAACCAAAGCTAGACACAAAATGCTGGAGTAACTCAGCGGGACAGGCAGCGTCTCTGGAGAGAAGGAATGGGTGACGTTTTGGGTCAACTCGATTCTTGTAGGTTAATTGGCTTGGTATAAATATCAAGTCAAGTCAAGTCAAGTTTATTTGTCACATACACATACGAGATGTGCAGTGAAATGAAAGTGGCAATGCTCGCGGACTTTTGTGCAAAAGACAAACAACAAAACAACCAAACAAATTATAAACACAATCATAACACACATATTCTTTTACATAATAAATAATAGAAGGAAAAACGTTCTGTAGAGTTAGTCCCTGGTGAGAAAGGCGTTTACAGTCCGAATTGCCTCTGGGAAGAAACTCCTTCTCAACCTCTCCGTTCTCACTGCATGGCAACGGAGGCGTTTGCCTGACCGTAGCGGCTGGAACAGTCCGTTGCAGGGGTGGAAGAGGTCTCTCATGATTTTGTTTGCTCTGGAGTTGCACCTCCTGTTGTATAGTTCCTGCAGGGGGGTGAGTGAAGTTCCCATAGTGCGTTCGGCCGAATGCACTACTCTCTGCAGAGCCTTCTTGTCCTTGGCAGAGCAATTCCCGAACCAGATGGTAATGTTCCCGGACAAGATGCTTTCCACCGCCGCTGCGTAGAAGCACTGTAGGATCCTCGGAGACACTCTGAATTTCCTCAATTGCCTGAGGTGGTAAAGGCGCTGCCTTGCCTTACTCACCAGTGCTGAGGCGTGTGATGACCATGTCATATCCTCAGAGATGCGGACTCCCAGATATTTAAAACAGTTCACCCTATCCACAGGATCCCCATTTATACTAAATGGAGTGTACGTCCTCGGATGATGTGCCCTCCTAAAGTCCATGATCAGCTCCTTCGTTTTTTTGATGTTCAAGAGGAGGCTGTTCTCCTGGCACCAGAGTGCTAGATCAGCCACCTCCTCCCGGTAGGCCTTCTCATCATTGTCTGAGATCAGGCCCACCACCACAGTGTCATCAGCAAACTTAATTATTGAATTGGAGCTGAACCTAGCCACACAGTCATGTGTGTACAGGGAGTACAATAGGGGGCTGAGGACGCAACCCTGGGGCGATCCTGTGCTCAGGGTGAGGAACTTCGATGTATTCCCTCCCATCTTGACTACCTGGGGCCTGGCGGTGAGAAAGTCCAGGACCCAGGCACACAGGGAGGTGTTGAGCCCCAATTCCAGTAGCTTCCCGGCCAGTCTGGTGGGGACTATCGTGTTGAAGGCTGAACTGTAGTCTATGAACAGCATCCTCACGTAACCCCCCTTCTGGCTGTCCAGATGGGAGAGAGCGGTGTGCATGACCTGGGAGACCGCATCGTCCGTGGACCTGTTCGGACGGTATGCGAACTGCAACGGGTCCATGTTCCGAGGGAGGAAGGCGCAGATGTGATTCTTCACCAGCCTCTCAAAGCATTTCATGACTACCGAGGTAAGGGCCATCGGACGGTAGTCATTCAGGCAGGCTGGGGAGGCATTTTTTGGTACCGGTACAATGATGGATTTTTTGAAGCAGGCAGGGACCAAGGACTTGTCCAGGGAGAGGTTGAATAATGTAGTGAGCACTGGAGCTAGCTGCGTAGCACAGGACTTGAGTACTCGCCCCGAGATGCCATCGGGGCCTGCAGCCTTTCTCGTGTTCACCCGTGTCAGTGCCCTCCTCAATATAAATGATTCCTTGTGCGTGTAGGGTCGTGTTAGTGTGCTGGTCAGTGCAGACTCAGTGGGCCGAAAGGTCTTTTTCTACGTTGTTTCGCCAAAATTAAAACTCGTTATCACCTGCCCCACAGCCAACAATGGAACATTGTGGGCTCCATCTTTCCTTGTACATTGTTACTTATTGCACATCTTTCATTCATTTGTTCTATTTACTTTCCATATCTCACATTTCCCTTTCAAACCGAAACGTTGCCTATTCTTTTTCTCCACAGATGCAACCTGACCCGCTGAGTTACTCCAGTGTCAACTAAGACACGCATACATTTAGTGTCCATAATTACAAGCCCCACAGTAATAGACAGCTGTAAAACTAGAGCAGAATGCACAGGAATGGACTGGATAGGATTAAAACTGACTGACTGTACAAGGGTGGCAAAGGGCAGAATGATTAGTGTAAAGGTTCCCCAATGGCGGCTGCCCGAGTTGGCTTTGGATCATCAACACACAGAGAAGATCAACTACAAAATGCAAACTGAAAATGACACTGCCGAGACAACTTTGCTTTAAACATTGTATTTTGGTGCAAACAAACTATTTTGAACAGCCACATCCAAACCCCAATGGATTATCTTTTACATCTGTTTTCACACTGACGCAACAAGGTTTTTGTTCCTGACCCACTGAGTTACATCAGCAAGTTTGGTGTAAACCAGCTTCTCCAGTTCCTTCCTACACAATGTCTTTCAATAAAATGGCAATGCCTGTTTACACAGAAGCTTACGCCATGTTGAGAACATTAATGTAGTCTCTGATCTGAAATATTAACTGTTGGAATGATGTATTCAAGAGTGAGTTAGATTTAGCGCTTGGGGCTAACGGAATCAAGGGATATGGGGAGAAAGCAGGAACGGGGTACTGATTTAGGATGATCAGCCATGATTATATTGAATGGCGGTGCTGGCTTGAAGGGCCAAATGGTCTCCTCCTGCACCTATTTTCTATGATTCTTTTCCAACAGATGCTGCATGATCTGCAGAGTTTTCTTGCATTTTCTGATGCTTTTCACATTTTGCACATTTAAAAAATACAGACAAAGGAAGAAAAACACAGGGTGAATTCAACAAACTAAATATTAATTGCGGGGATGGAGGGGGGAGAAACACTAGTATTTCTCTGAAAGAAAATGCAAAATGCCTTCACTTTTCATTTAGCAGTGTCATAACAATTATCCTACATAAATATAGATTAATAGAACGCTAATGACCTGCACTTTAAGATAACAGTCCCAGCAAATCCAGGGGTTTAAATGCTGTCTGGGTGCAAGGCTGGGTGAAAATCCAGCAGAGTATAGAAAAGGGCCACCTATTTGCCATCATCTGCTTCATGTTCCAATCAAAGTTGTAATTCACACTCAGATGCTTCACAGAGAGGGGTGGTAGAGTGGCGCAGCTTGTAGAGCCGATGCCTCACGGCGCCAGAGACCTGGGTTCGAACCCGGCCTCGGGTGCTGTGGAGTTTGCACTGTTTCCCTGTGTCCGTGTAGGCTTCTTCCGGGTGCTCTGGCTTCCTCCAATATCCCAAAGGTGTGCATGTTTGGAGGTTAATTGGTCTCTGTAAATTGCCCCGAGTATTTTGGGCAGTGGATGTGGTAGTGGAATAACATGGAACAGGTGGGCAGTGAGGACCTAAAGACTGTTTCCAGCTGCATCTATTAATCAACATTGGACACAAAATTCTAATCTAGATCAATAGTACAACTTAAAGAATGTCTGACAAGAAGCAATCATTTTAAGCTGGTTTTTTTGCATTTCAGGGTTTATGTCCAAAGTGGTCATGTTGCAGTTGTATAGGACGTTGGCGAGGCCACATTTAGAGTATTGTGTTCAGTTTTGGCCATCATGCTATAGGGATTATATTGTCAAGCTGTAAAGGACGCAGAGAGGATTTACGAGTGTGTTGCCAGGACATGAGGGTCTGAGTGATAGGGAGACAGGTTGGGCAGGCTAGGACTTTATTCCTTGGAGCACAGCAGGATGAGGGGGTGATCTTAGAGGGGAGTACAAAATCATGAGAGGAATAGATCAGATAAATGCACAGGGTATTTTGCCCAGAGTAGACGAATCGAGAACCAGAGAACAGTGGTTTAAGGTGAGGTAGGAAAGATTTAATAGGAACCCGAGGGATTTTTTTTTTTTTTTTAAACACACAAAGGATGGTGGGTTTATGAGACGAGCTGCCGGAAGATGCAGTTGAGGAAGGTACTATCATAATGTTTAAGAGACATGTGGACAGGTGCATGGATAGAATAGGTTCTGAGGACCAAGCGCGGGCAGATGGGATTTGTGTAGATGGGGCATTTTGGTCGGCGTGGGCAAGTTGGGACTGTTTCCACGCTGCATGTCTCTATGACTATGCCTGTAACCTGTGAGAGGAAATTCCCGGGAGCGGGCTTTTCCATACATCAGGAACATCTGAGGGAAGCGTTGCCACGGTAGCTGATGTTTGCGGCCATTATAACACTGCGGCACCTCGCTGAAATTGGCAGCCAGGTGCGTGGCCTTGAATTACTTGAATCAAAGTAGGATGCCTTGGATGGAGATCAGGCAGCGCAAATAAACTGGCCAATTTACTGATCATAATTCCAGAGCGACTTTGCCAATTAGAAACTAAACCCCGCTGCTGTTTGAAACTCACTCAGTTTCCAGCCCACAGTAATCTCAAAACCAGGTGGTGGGCAACAGTTTAGTTTAGAGGTACAGCAGGGAAATAGGCCCTTCGTCCCACCGAGTCCATGCCGACCAGCGACCTCCGCACATTTACAGTACACGACACACACATGGGGCAACTTACACTTCTACCAAGCCAATTAACCTGCAAACCTGTACATCTCTGGAGTGTGGGAGGAAAACATAGAAAATAGGTGCAGGAGTAGGCTATTCAGCACGTCGAGCCAGCACCGCCATTCAATATGATCAGGGGTGATCATCCAAAATCAGTACCCCGTTCCTGCTTTCTCCCCATTTCCCTTGATTCTGTTAGCCCTGAGAGCTATATTGAACTCTCTATCGAAAACATCCCGTGAATTGGCCTCCTGTGGCAGAGAATTCCACAGATTCACAACTCTGGGTGAAAACGTTTTTCCTCACCTCAGTCCTAAACGGCCCATCCCTTATAGCCCTGTCCCACGATGTGAGTTCATTCCAAGAGCTCTCCCGAGTTTGAAAAAAAATCAAACTTGTGGTAAGCACAGAGAATGAACGTAGCGGGTACGTCGGAGCTCGGGGCAGTCTCTTAGCGCTAACGGCAGGTACTCGGGAAGACTCGCTACCAGCAGGTAAGCACGGGAAGACTCATGAAGATTTTTCAACATGATGAAAAATGTCCACGAAAGCCCCGAGTACTGACGAGTGGCCATTATCGTAAATCTCCGAGTTCGAATCAGGGCAAACTCGGGAGAACTCTTGGAATGGACTCGTACCGTGGGGCAGGGGTTTTAGTATGGGGGAAGATCGCGGATAAAACCCACACGGTCACGGGGAGAACGTACAAACTCCGTACAGACAGCACCCTCAGTTGGAATGGATCCCGGGTCTCCGGCGCTCCAAGCGCTGTAAGGCAGCAACTCTACCGCTGTGCCACCATGCCGCCCGTGCATGGAGACAGTTTAGTCAGCCGGGCGGTGGAGAGTGTGCTGCATGTTCCTCTTGGATTCGGTCCAATTTCTGGCTGCTTGGGAATACTTTTGGCCGTTAGCTGGTGGACTCCACCAAACATTCACGGCCTACGTCTGACAATTCTGGGAGCCATTCCAGTCACTGAGGGTCTGCATCAAACTTTTCATTAAACCCCTGATCACATGTTACAGCAGCTCTGAAATACTAGACCAAAAGTGGCTTGTAATGCAACAAAATGAAAAACATACTTTGTTTCAGTGTTATAGTTTTAGAGATATGTAGTGCATTGAACGGAATGGTTGAATAAGAAATTCAAGAAACCCCTTTAACTTATGTGTACTGGCCAATAAACCCCGTCATTCAATGTTATCGAACGCCAGATCGCCTAGTTACATTCACTCTGCTACGTCCCTGAGCTCACTCCATGCCAACGAGGTCCACATTTTCAATGTATCAACTGTGACGACACTTCAAAAGTACTTCACCGCACATTAAGTGGTGTGGAGTGTCTAGAAAAAGTTTAATGCCATTTCATAGATTTAATCTTTCTTCCAGAATATGCCCATGCAAGAGTTGAATTATCATTTATGCTGTACATGTCCATCAGATTTTCCGGCAACTGGCAGTCCGGCACCTTTTAACACGGACAACTGCACTTAAATGCCCCCCCCCCCCCCCCCCCCCCCCCCCCCCCCCCGGGAAGTCCCCCCCCGGGTGAGGCGGCCGATCTCATAGATACATAGAAATTAGGTGCAGGAGTAGCCATTCGGGCCTTCGAGCCTGCACCGCCATTCAATATGATCATGGCTGATCATCCAACTCTCAGTATCCTGTACCTGCCTTCTCTCCATACCCCCTGATCCCCCACAAGGACCACATCTAACTCCCGGAAATAGCCAATGAACTGGCCTCAACTACCTTCTGTGGCAGAGAATTCCACAGATTCACCACTCTCTGTATGAAAAATGTTTTTCTCATCTTGGTCCTAAAAGATTTTCCCTTTATCCTTTAAACTGTGACCCCTTGTCCTGGACTTCCCCAACATCGGGAACAATCTTCCTGCATCTAGCCTGTCCAACCCCTTAAGAATTTTGTAAGTTTCTATAAGATCCCCCCTCAATCTTCTAAATTCTAGCGAGTACAAGCCAAGTCTATCCAGTCTTTCTTCATATGAAAGTCCTGACATCCCAGGAATCAGTCTGGTGAACCTTCTCTGTACTCCCTCTATGGCAAGAATGTCCTTCCTCAAACTGTACGCAATACTCCAGGTGTGGTCTCACCAAGACCCTGTACAACTGCAGTAGAACCTCCCTGCTCCTATACTCAAATCCTTTTAGCTAATCGATCTCATCGGGACTTGGGTGTCAGATCGGTGGGATGAATTTGCCCCGTGGCCAGGGGTCTGGAGCTCCAGACCGGCTGGAGTCGGAAGATCCGTTCCATGGCCGACTTCCACGACCGATTTTGCGGGCTGGCTTCCCGGCCCCCTGACGTTGCAGGCGGACCGTCCCAGTACCGGTCAACTCCTCTCAAAGGCAGTGACCTCTGTTGGTCCGACAAAACAGAGAATCGAGAAAGGGCTGTGGAACCACGGGAGCCGGAAAAAATCAGTGGTGGATCTGTTCTGGGTAACAAACTCTCATCTGCTTTCCCCATTTTTCCCCCCTCTGCCGTTTATCTTTAACCTGATGCTCATATTAGTTCTGGATAAGATTCCCTTGTGGTTTTACATTCAGAACAACAGATAGTTATAAAATTTGGGAACTAATTCGCAGCCTGATTATTTAAACTGCCCTTTTATAACTTTCAAGATTGGCAAGCTGCAACCAAAGGAAACTTCCAAACTTCCAGTTGGACGAATACTTAACAAAAATACGCTGAGTTTTAAATGGAGATTATAAAATAGCTAAATTCCCACTGGACCACAGCATCCGACACTGTATTCCTGTGACAGGACATGCCTTTAGGAGACAAATAAATAAATACAGCTCTATAAAACAAGGTCCAACCTTTTTCAGGACTTTGTGTTTATGAATGGTGTAGATAAGATTGAGCAATGGCCTCATTTCGCTGCTTTGAATTCCTACATTATAGATGTCAGTATTGAGCACTGGTAATTTGTTAGGAAACAGTCAGCATTTAGTTTTAGTGCAGGTAGAAGGGATTAACGTATGTGGGTCATCTTGGTCGGCAGGGGCAAGATGGGCCTGTTTGCGTGCTGTGTGACTCGAGAACTCGACCGGTTGTAGTGTGGAAAGAGGCTGTAAGCTTGATAGGAAAAGTCTTATCTAAATTTGTAATAGATTATACATAAGCAACAGAATACCAAAGACTCCATGGGGACCCAGAGCCGAAGGACACACTATCAATGGAAGCTAATTAGGTTTTAAATGATTTATTGGCAATTCCTCAGTTGGAAACACGGCACCTGCTGTGCAACAGACGCAGAACGACACAGAGTTCAATATCACTATTTAGATGCAGAGAGTCTCTTGCCCAGAGGAGGGGAATCGAGGACCAGAGGACATGGGTTCAAGGTGAAGGGGAAAAGGTTTAATAGGAATCCAAGGGGTAACTTTTTCACACAAAGGGTGGTGGATGTATGGAACAAGCTGCCAGAGGAGGTAGTTGAGGCTGGGGCTATCCCATTGTTTAAGAAACAGTTAGACAGGTGCATGGATAGGACAGGTTTGGAAGGATATGGACCAAGCGCAGGCAAGTGGGACTAGTGTAGCTGGGACATTGTTGGCCGGTGTAGGCAAGTTGGGCCGAAGGGCCTGTTTCCACACTATCACTCTATGACACGTGTTAGCTTACTGATGGGACAATAGAAAATATCTCCACATCCTTGGTGCAGGGTTGGCAAAAGTCATACGTAGCTCATTCTGTTGATCACTCTCTCGTGATTCCTAAGCTGTGCAATCCGTTTGAGGACACAATGGAGACCACTGTTGACTTCGATGATCGTTCCCTTGGGATAATCAAATGACCCTGGCCATTCCTTGGCAAGGTGTTAAGTCTCCTTGGCAACTTGGGGCAGCACGATGGCGTAGCGGTACTTACAGGGCGAGAGACCCGGGTACGATCCTGACTACGGGTGCTGTCTGTATGGAGTTTGTACGTTCTCCCCCTGACCTGCGTGGGTTTCCTCCAGGATCTCGAGTTTCCTCTCACACTCCAAAGACGTACAGGTTTGGAGGTTAATTGGCTTGGTACAATTATAAATTGACCATAGTGGGCGTAGGATAGTGTTAGGAAGGTACATGGATAGGACAGGATTGGAGGGATATGGGCCAAACGCACGCAGTTGGGACTAGTGTCGTTGGGACATGTTGGTTGGTGTGGGCAAGTTGGGTCGAAGGGCATGTTTGCACGCTGTATCACTCTATGACTCTACAAATGAATAACCAAGTCGTCAGTCAAAAAGAAAAAGTTCCCTCGCTACTATCCAGCTATACACATCAGGCTATTAAATTATTTAAGAAGGAACTGCAGATGCTGGAAAATCGAAGGTACACAAAAGTGCTGGAGAAGGTCAGCGGGTGCAGCAGCATCTATGGAACGAAGGAAATAGGCAACGTTTCGGGCCGAAACCCTTCTTCAGACTGTGAAGAAGGGTTTCGGCCTGAAACGTTGCCTATTTCCTTCGCTCCATGGATGCTGCTGCACCCGCTGAGTTTCTCCAGCACTTTTGTCTACCCAGGCTATTAAAGTATTTGATTTTGACATTGTCAGAGCAACAATTAGAGGGTGACTCGGTGGCACTGTTGCTGCTTAAAGCGCCAGAGACCCGGGTTCAATCCTGACTATGGGGTCTTGTCTGCACAGGGTTTGCACGTTCTCCCCGTGACCTGTGTGGGTTTTCTCCAGGGGCTCTGGTTCCTTCCCACAATCCAAAGATGTAGAGGTTAATTTGTAGGTTAATTGGCTTGGTATAAATGTAAAATTGTCCCTAGTGTGTGTAGGATCGTGCTAGTGAGCGGGGATCTAGTGGGCAGTTACGGTAGCACAGCGGTAGAGTTGCTGCCTTACAGCAAAATGCAGTGCCAGAGACCCAGGTTCGATCCCGACTACGATGTGTATGGAGTTTGTACATTCTCCCCGTGATCTGCGTGGGTTTTCTCCGAGAACTCCAAAGACGTACAGGTTTGTAGGTTAATTGGCTTGTGCAAACTGGCTTGATAAAATTGGCTTGATAAAATATTAGTTGGCGACATGCAGAGTACTGCTCTGCCGACTACAAAATTCAGAAGGATCGTTGGTCGGTGTGAACTTGGTGGGCCGTTGGGCTTGTTTTCACTGTATCTCTAAACTAAATGAACAATATTAATATGCTGTTTGCATCAGAACACAATGCAGTGCTGAATGTAGCTAAATGCTCCCAAAACACCATCGCAACATCTGGTTAAAAGTTTTGATACAGGGATACTGTAGGTTTTCTTTCCCCAAAATTTAAAGATCCCATTGGGCTGCGAGGAATATCATCAAATGGTAAAACAGAAACCAACATTCACGATGAATTGAAATTTACATTTGACCTACAAGTGGAAGGTGGTTGTTGGTGCTGGAATCATTGAGAAATAGAAGATAGAAGTTTAGAGATACAGCACGGTAACAGGCCCTTCAGCCCACTGAGTCTGCGCCAACCACCCATCCCTACACACTAGCACTATCCTACACACCAGGGACAATTTACAATTTTTACAAAGCCTATTAATCTACAAACCTGCTCGTCTTTGGAGTGTAGGAGGAGACTGGAGCGCCCAAAGAAAACTAATGCGGTAACAGGGAGAAGGTACAAACTCCGTACCGACAGTCAAGATCGAACAAGAGTCTCTGGTGCTGTGAGACTGGCAGCATCTCTACTCCTGCGCCACCGTGTCGCCCACTATTCACCCATCTTCCATTTACCTTTACATTGGCCAATAACACTAACCATAAATAGACGTCACCGTCACAAGAGCTTACCTTCTGCATGCCAAACTGCTGCCCCACATAGAGAGGTGGGGGGGTTTCAGTGCTGGTGAGTGAGATGTTGTCTTGACTTGGTAGCTCCATCTCACGGATGACATGTGATTTAAGCTTGCCGTACCTCTGGCTGCAGTGTCGCAGGCTCTTCCTCTGCCATTTTTGGGTGGTGTCGTTATCCTTGCTAACCCCAAACCAGTCAGCTGTACCTCTGTAGAACAAAATGGCTTGCGATTATTCTGACTATTAATGGATTACAATTGATCAACTCGCATTGCAACAGTTTCACCTTAACTGGGAAGAAAGCAACTTAATCATACCATTAATTCCATAAACGTATACATTTATTTAAAAATTAAGCAGTAAATACATAATGTATAATGCCTTACATGGCTTTATACTTATTTTTAAAGTCAGAGCAGAAACAGCCCCTTCGGCCCATGGAGTCTGCACCGACCAATGATCCCCACACACTAACACTATCCTACACACACTAGGGACAATTTACATTTATACCAAGCCAATTAACCTACAAACCTGTACGTCTTTGGAGTATGGGAGGGAACCAAACGTTTCTGAGAAAACACACGCAGGTCACGGGGAGAACGTACAAGCTCTGTATAGACGGCACCTGTAGTCATGATCGAATCTGGGACAATGGCGCTGTCAGGCAGCAACTCTACCATTGCACCACCATCCTGGAGGCAGTAAGGGCCTGGGTTGGTGTCGGCAGTCCCGGCCCTGATGGGGAATGACGGTAGGCCCGGTCTGGAAGCGGCTAGGGTGGCGGTGCGGGTCGGCGGCAGCTTCGGTGGTCCCAGCCTCATAATGACCGGGGAGGCGGTGAACGCTGGAACTACATCACTACACTGCGGGTCTTGGCCTCATGGTGGTCGGAAACTTCTCTCTTCCATTTCTCAACCGAAATGTCACCTATCCTATGATAAGGACCGGTTTAGAGGGATATGTGTTAAACTCAGCAGATGGGACTAGTGTGGGCAAGGTGGGCCGAAGGGCCTGTTTCCCCGCTGTATGACTCCAGCATCTCCAGAGATGCTGCCTGACCTGCTGAGTTACCCCAGCACTTTAAGTCCTTCATCGATGCATATGTTGATCGAGGCAATTGCTTGCCAATTTCAATGGCCTCCCGCAGTGTAACGAGAGCCTGTGTTCTTAAAGAGACAGTGTGGCCTGATTACAGTGGGAGCACACCGTCCACTATAACCCAAATGCCTTGTAATGAGGTCCGTATTAGTGATGGTAGACTGTGTTAACTTGTACAATCATTCCACTCTTACTAGTGGTCTAAGAGTCACTGCCTTACAGCGCCAGAGACCCGGGATCTATCCTGACTATGGGTGTTGTCTATATGGAGTTTGTATGGTGACTGCGTGCACAGTGACACACGTGCTAGAGACACACTGCCTTACAGCGCCAGAGATCCCCGGGATCTATCCTGACTCTTGGGTGGTTGTCTATATGAGAGTTTGTATGCTGAGTTCTCCCTGCGATCTGCGTGCATTTTCCCCAGGTGCTCCGTGTTGTTTCTCCCACACTCCAAGCACGCAAAGCATCTATGGAGCGAAGGAAATAGGCAACGTTTCGGGCCCGAAACGTTGCCTATTTCCCTCGCTCCATAGATGCTGCTGCACCTGCTGAGTTTCTCCAGCATTTTTATGTACCTTCGATTTTCCAGCATCTGCAGTTCCTTCTTAAACACAAGAGTTTCTCACTGTATCTCTGTCTGCGTGAGTATAATAAAGCAGAACGGTGACAGAAAACCTCAGGAAACCCTTGAAAGGTACTAAAGTGATACGTGGCTTCCAATATTCTAGTGGATAATTCCAAGGGGAAAAAAAATGTCGCTTATCCACTTCAAATTTTAATTTGGAACACGATAAAGATCAAATGCACGAATGAAATATGTCGTGAAGCGGTACAAGATATCAAACACTACATTTGAACTGTTTCTACTTGTCAAGAAACACGTTTATGCTCGCCCCTTATCACAAGTGCACTTGTTCTTGGAAGCTCCTTTCATGGTAAACCAGAAGTATAACCTATCTTTAACAGAGTACAATGTCACTCTTTGAGATGCAAATCGGCTTTCCCCTTTGGCACATTTGTGCTTGAAACCACTCAGTTAAGTAGTTGAAGAAGGAACTGCAGATGCTGGAACATCGAAGGTACACAAAAAAGCTGGAGAACCTCCGCGGGTGCAGCAGCATCTATGGAGCGAAGGAAATAGGCAACGTTTCGGGCCGAAACGTTGCCTATTTCCTTCGCTCCATAGATGCTGCTGCACCCGCTGAGTTTCTCCAGCTTTTTTGTGTACACTCAGTCAAGTTGTTGGCTGCACGGCGATCCGACTGTTATCGGACAATTCTACAACTGGAATGGTAATATGCTGGAATTCTTTGATATTCATCTTTCCTACGACCATCAGGCTATTAAACACAACAATCTCCAAATAAGCTCTGAACTACATAGACCTGGGAACATTGGTTTGCGTGCGTGTAAGTATATGTGTGTATATATATATATATATATATATATATATATGTGTGTATATATATATATATATATATATATATATATATATATATATATATATATATATATATATGTATGTGTGTATTGTGTGTGTGTGTGTGTGTGTGTGTGTGTGTGTGTGTATATATATATATATATATATATATATGTACACCACACACACACGCTAAACTTTTTTTTCTCATTTATTATATTGTTTACATCGTACTATGTTTACATATTCTGTTGTGCTGCAGGTAAGAATTTCATTGTTCTATCTGGGACACATGACAATAAAACACTGTTGACTCTTGCTCTTCAAATAAAATGATACACAAGGGTTCTGACCAGAAACATCACCTATTCCTTTTCTCCAGAGGTACTGCTTGCCCTGCCCCACTGAGTCAATCCAGCATTTTGTGTCTATCTTCATAAATTCAGAAGTGTTTGGAGCAGAATTAGGCCATTCGGCCCATCAAGTGTACTCCGTCATTCAATCATGGCTGATCGACCCCATTCTCCTGCCTTCTCCCCATAATCCCTGACACCCATACTAATCAAAAATCTATCAAACTCTGCTTTAAAAACATCCACTGACTTGGCCTTCACAGCCTTCTGTGTTAATTACTTCCACAGATTCTCAACCGACTGGCTGAAGAAATTCCACCTCATCTCCTTCCTAATGGAACATTCTTTTATTCTGAGTCCTAGACTCTCGCACTAGTGGAAACATCCTTTCCACATCCAATCTATCCAGGCCTTTCACTATTCGGTAAGTTTCAATGAGATCCCTGCCTCTCATCCTTCTAAACTCCAGGCTTCTATATAGGCCCAATTTCATCAAGTGCTCATTGTATTGGTCATTCCTGGGACCATTCTCCAACGCCAGCACATCCTTGCTCCGATGTGGGACCCAAAACTGCTCACAATAGTCCACATGCGATCGGACTTATAGAGCCTCAGCATTAAACCCTTGTTTTCATATTCTAGTCCTTTTGATATAAACACTAGCATTGCATTTGCCTTCTTTACTACCAATTTGTAAGGTAGCGATTCCTACCGAATGTTCATAACAAACATAATCTCTTGCTAATAAGGTGTTAAGTTCAATACCAGCTTTGACACATACACCTGTTGCTATTTGTTTTCCTTTAATGCTATGCAGTAATCCATGATGTTTTTATATATTGGACTGGATTAGGTTTTGCCGTTTCCCTGAATCTCTCAGTTGGACCATCTGGTTGGGTTGTTACAGGTATTAATTCCCCCTCAGAACCCAACATGAGAAGATCATGGCACGTACAAAGTGAAGTCTATCAATAGTTTTGTTTTTTGTTCAGTTTAGAGACACAGGCTCACAGGCTTTTTGTTCAGTTTAGGGAGCAGGCCCTTCAGCCCAACCAGCGATCCCCGCACACTAACACTATCCCACGCACACCAGGGCCAATTTAATATTTCTACCAAGCCAATTAACCTATAAACCTGTCGTCTTTGGAGTGTCGGAGGAAACCCACGCAGGTCACGGGATGAACATACAAACTCTATGCAGACAGCACCCGTAGTCGGGATCAAACCCGGTCTCTGTCGCTGCAAGGCAGTACCTACTGCTGTGCCACCGTCCCGCCTAGGTGGCAAGCATAATGAAGGTAGCTGCATTGCTCAACATAAGACTGATGGGGAATGATAGCAGTCCCTTGAATGAACCCGATTTCTTGCCAATTCTCCATTTCAAAACGGCTTCTCCGATTCTTCCCGTCACTCCGTTCTCTAAATGCAACATCTTTGTATCACTTTACAACTTCCCACAGTCCACCACCTACTTACTGACCTCTGCATACTTGATAGCTAAACCCTTACCAAGGAGGATAAACAGAAAAACATTCCAGCTTGGCTGTGGCAACATTAAATCGCGACTTCTGAAAACTCAAGATGAGTGAAACATTTAGTGCAGGAATAACCCATAGGAATGAAATGTTATTTTATTATAATTCCAGTCTGAAGAAGGGTCCCAGCCTAAAACGTCACATGTCTTTTTTCTCCAGAGAGGCTGCCTGACCTGCTGAGTTACTCCAGCACTTTGTGTCTATAATCCAGAGGTTAGGCATTGTCATCCATCCCCATAAACTCACAGTAATAAATACGGTAGGCAACATTGAATTGTTCATCAAAAAGAGGGCAGAGTCTTGGTGGATCTTCTCATTCCTTCAAGAAATTTGTAAGAGCAGTCAGATGTTACAGCTGTAAATACTGGGTTCTGTTCTGTTCTGTTGTTTGCACAATCCCACGGGCATTGCCACTTTCATTTCACTGTACATCTTGTACGTGTATGTGACAAATAAAGTTGACTTGACTTGGCTTATCATCACCCCTTTATTATCGGAACTTTTTTGCATATCTTTCATTCATTGTTCTTTATCTCTCTACATTTCGTTTCCCTTATCTCTAACCAGTCAGAAGAAGGGTTGTCACCCATTCCTTCTCTCCAGAGATGCTGCCTGTCCCGCAGAGTTACTCCAGCTTTTTGTGTCTATCTTCACTCTCATTGCTGGCTAATTTATTGAAAAATTCTGCATGGAAACAAGCCCTTCGGCCCAATGAGTCAACTCCGACCATCGATCACCTGTTCATACTAGTTCTATTTGTTATCCCACTTTCTCACCCACTCCCTGCACACCAGAAGCAAATGACAGAGGCCAATTAACCTACAAACCCGCAGGCCTTTGGTAATCTGCGAGGAAACCAGTCCATCTGAAGGTAATCCATGTGGTTACGGGGAGGGCGTGCAAACTCCACACAGACAGCATCCAAAAGTCACGTTCGAACCCGGGTCTCTGGCGCTGTGAGACCTACCGGGTGCACCACCATATTGCTGGTTATAGGCCCTACGGCCCAGCTAGCCCACGCTGACTAACATGTCCCATCTACAAGCGTCTGACCTGCCTGCGTTTGACCAATATCCCTCGAAACCTGTCCTATCCATGTACCTGTCCAAATGTTTCTTAAACCATGCAACAGTACCTGCCTCAACTACATCCTCCTGCAGCTCATTCCATACACCCATCGCCCTTTGTATAAAAATCGGTACTCCTCAGGCTTCTATTAAATCATTCCCTCATCACCTTAAGCCTATGTCCTCTGGTTCTTGACTCACCTACTCTGGGCAAAAGGCTCTGTGCATTCACCCTATCTATTCCCCTCATGATCTTCACGATTTTTTACTGAAGTCGATTAGCCAACAAAGCGGTAAATCTGTGGAGCGTAGGAGAAAATCGGAGCACCCGGTAAAAACACACGCAGGTCACGGGGAGAACATACGAACTCCGTATAGACAGCACCCGCAGTCAGGATTGAACCTGGGACTCTGGTGCTGTAAGGCAGCAACTCTACCACTGTGCCGCCCCTGAATGTCTGGTTGCCGCTTATACTTTGTGACACAGAGTTTAAAAGTTGCATTTGTTGTGACACCCACAAGTTTGTCTTTTTTTCCCCCGGCAAACTGATAGATTTATAGTTTTCTGTCTAAACATTCTGCAAATATTCTGTGAGAAAACGACAATCATAAAAGAGACACACCTGCACCGAGTGCTTGTTCGTGGTCGTATCAAATGTCTGTTATTTTAACGTAAGATTTGACAGATTTTATTTCAATCTGGTGTGTATCACTGTCAAAGTAGCCGAGAGGAATTTAACCCGAGGGATTTAATACTCATCTGCAATTGTCACCGAAAAATATTTCTCCTCTAATGTGTCAAATCACAAAGGAAATTTTCATTATGGCCAAGTAACATAATACTCATCTTTGCATGTTCATAAACGCACACCTCCAGATTCAGGGGCAGTTTCTTCCCGGCTGTTATTAGGCAACTGAACCGTCCCATCAACAACTGGAGAGTGGTCTTGAGCTACCATGTACCTCTTCGGAGACCCTTGGACTATCTTTAATTGGATTTCACTGGACTTTAACTTGCATTAAACGTTTTAGCCTTCATCGTGCATCTGTACAATGTAGACGGCTAGATTGCAATCATGTATAGTATTTCTATTGACTGGTTAACACGCAACAAAAGTTTTTCACTGTACCTTGGTACACATAACTATAAACTAACCCAAGACTAAACTAAACTTCGGCTTGTACTCGCTAGAATTTAGAAGATTGAGGGGGGATCTTATAGAAACTTACAAAATTCTTAATGGGTTGGACAGGCTAGATGCAGGAAGATTGTTCCCGATGTTGGGGAAGTCCAGAACAAGGGGTCACAGTTTAAGGATAAGGGGGAAGTCTTTTAGGACCGAGATGAGAAAAAAAATTTTTACACATAGAGAGTGGTGAATCTGTGGAATTCTCTGCCACAGAAGGTAGTTGAGGCCAGTTCATTGGCTATATTTAAGAGGGAGTTAGATGTGGCCCTTGTGGCTAAAGGGATCAGGGGGTATGGAGAGAAGGCAGGTACAGGATACTGAGTTGGATGATCAGCCATGATCATATTGAATGGCAGTGCAGGCTCGAAGGGCCAAATGGCCTACTCCTGCACCTATTTTCTATGTTTCTATGTTTCTAACTGACAGAATACTCCTCTCTGAATGTATATTAGCTGAATCATGACTTTGGTTTATCATTAGTATTCGCCTGAGTAACCTCCATGCCAAATAATTATAAAAATAATGGGGCAGAAGTTGACATGTTGAGCAGAAAATGGGTTCCAAAGTTGCAGTGGGATGGTCTACGCCTGCCTTCGATAGACATTTAGCCCATTAGCTAACATTCATTCAGTCTCTCTACCGAATGGTCACATAAATAGGACATTAGGTCCTTGACTGACATGCAACGGACTCCTGCCTGTTTAAAATCCCTCCATGAAATCAGACTTCAAATGTAACAAAGAGCACATGCCATCAAACCCTGCTCTGAATTCATGCTCATTCGTGATTAGAGCAGAATCACAGACCATTCGGCCCATCAGATCTACTCCGGGTGCTCCGGTTTCCTCCCACACTCCAAAGACGTCCAGGTTTGTAGGTTAATTGGCTTCTGTAAACTGTAAATTGTTCCCTGGTGCTCAGGGTAGTGTTAATGTACGGGTGATCGCTAGTCAGCTTGCACTCAGTGGGCCAGTGGGCCTGTTTCTACGCTGTATCTCTAAAGTCAAGATGGGAAAGGGATACATGTCTAAAGCTACAATGGGCCCAGCTGACCGAACGGGTGACAAACAAACTAAAGGTTTGATTTAACTTAAGTTCGCTTAATTGTTCAAATTCTGGATTTTTGAACGACTTTACAAATTGTTTTACATGTAAACATGTTTTAACAGACGTGCCTGAATAGTTGTCAACACTCTCAGTTGCTGGCTGTTGGGTTAAGTAGCTGCTATTAATCACCGCTTCTTCAGGTAGATTAGGAGGGCATTGGGTTTGGAGGGGGTGTCAGTGGCCACATGCAAGAGAATAATTAGAACTCTGACCAGGATTAATGAATGGGATTACTCCAAGAGCTGTCACAGACTTAAAAGACCAAATGACTTCTGTGAACAGTTGGGAGGGCGGAGATGGGTAGCAGGGACATGATGTAGTCAACAACATTCCTGTCACTACACAAGTTCTTAAGTTGTAGAAACAGAATTAGGCCATTCAGCCCATCGAGTCTACTATTCGATCATGGCTGATCTATCTTCCCATCTCAACCCGATCCCCCTGCCTTCTCCACATAAGAGAGAGCTAGATAGGGCTAGATAGGGCTCTTAAAATAGCGGAGTCAGGGGATATGGGGAGAAGGCAGGAAAGGGGTACTGATTCTGAATGATCAGCCATGATCACATTGAATGGCGGTGCTGGCTCGAAGAGCCAAATGGCCTACTCCTGCACCTATTGTCTATTGTCTATAACCCTTAATATCCTTATTGCGCCTCAAAAATACCCAAAGACTTGACCTCCACAGCTGTCTGTGGCAATGAATTCCACAGATTCACCACCCTCTGACTAAAAAAAATCCTCCTCGTCTCCTTTCTAAAGGTGCTTCCTTTTCTTCTGAGGCTGTGCCCTCTGATCCTGTGCTCTCCCACTAGTGGAATCATCCTCTCTGCATCCGCTCCATCCAAGCCTTTCGCTATTCAGTAAGTTTCAACGAGGTTCCCTCTCATCCTTCTAAACTCCAGCGAGTACAGGCCCAGTGCCGTCAAACGCTCATCACATGTTAACCCAGCCAACCGCATATACCACAGTCAACCTTTTGCATCAGGAGTGTGCCTGCACCCCACAAATAAGCCAATTCTCCTTGTGGAGGTCGACACCTGGAATAGCCCAACCTCTTTTCACCATCTATAAAGCACAGGCCACAACAATGATTACATTCTTGCCAGGATGAGGAGCACTGCTCCACCAACACTCGGGGGGGCAGCTCAAGCTACAGCGAAGCATCACATCCAGACTAGCTCAATGCATTCAATGCACGCTTTGAAAGGGAGAACTTTGATGTGCCTTCCCAAGCCCTCATAACCCCTGATGGTATTACAATCACAGTCAACGGAGGCAGACGTCAGAAGATCCTTCAGTTTTTGCGGGCATCTTCAACCTCGCATTACTGAGGTCTGAGGTTCCCAACTGCTTTAAAAGGGCATCCATAATACTGGTCCCCAAGAGGAGTATAAGGAGCCTCGATGACTATCGACCGGTGGCACTAACGTCCGTGGTGGTGAAGTGCTTCGAGAGGTTGGTTATGGCACAGATCCACTCCGATCGCAAGAACCTGGACCTGCTACAACTTGCCAACTGATCAATGGAGGTTGCGATCTCACTGGCCCTCAACTCTGTACTGGACCACTTGAACAATGAAATATACACACATTCATTTTCAGTCACTCAGTGAACTAAGACACTTGAGGGTTAACGGTGACTGATGCCCGGACTCAATAAACATGGTAGCCTTTGAGAAAAGTGCCTTGTGAAAGGAGAGTGGCAAAGCAACATTGTGAAGAGGAGGAAAAACAGAGCATCTGCAGATGGGAGCTAATGTTTACATCAGAGAGTAGTTGGAAGCGGTCCAAACTCTCGCAATGCTAATAATACGACTGTTGTGGGCCCAGTATTCCCAGCTGTTCACGATACCCCCTTGGGGACCACAGTGATACACTTCTTATGTTGCAAACTACCAGTGAACACTGGATGCCCTTCACAGTGGGCTGATGCATCAGATCACTTGCCATGCCCACAACACACTGCCCACACTGCCACTCAAGCTTTTCCCCATCAGGAAGCAGATACTGTAAGGTGGTGCAGCGGTAGAGTTGCTGCCTCAGCGCCGGAGACCCGGGTTCGATCCTGACTATGGGCGCTGTCAGTACAGAGTTTGCATGTTCTCCCCGTGACCGCATGGGTTATCTCTGCACCTCGGTACATGTGACAATAAACTAAACTGAACTGGGTGCTCTGGTTTCCCCTCACATACCAAAAACGTACAGGTTAGTAGGTTAATTGGCCCTAGCGTGTGGGATAGAAACTAATATAAGGGTGATTGTTGGTCTGCACCGATTGGGCGGGCCAAATGGCCTGTTTCCACGCTGCGCCCCGTAGCTAAACTAAGTTAACAAGTTTAATTAGGTTAATTGGCTTTAGTAAAATTGTAAATTGTCCCCAGTATGTGTGTAGGATAGTGTTAATGTGCGGGGATCTCTGGTCGGCACGGGCTCGTTGGGCCTGTTTCCCGCGCTGTATCTCTAAATGAAATTAAACTAAGGTAAAAGAACAAAGAACACCAATATTTCAGCATTGAGCTTGAGTTCCGACATCACAATGATGGGCAACTCTTGGGCAACAAGCTCATCTCTTTACAATTAACCCTCAATGATGTGTATTTATTTATTTCTGAACTGCCCAACACTCCGGAACATTTGCTGAAATACAATGAGGAATTCAGCAAAATAATTGTTGTCGATTGATTACTACAGGGCTTGAATCAATGGTTGGAGCATGGGCGGAGCTGCGAGGTACCAAGGAGACACGAGTGGGGGCCTCATCTATGATGGGAGACGGGATCCCCGTTCCCTAAAGAATGAGGACTTTAGGAATGAGAAGAATAAAGTATGGAACACCTCATCTTGGGCACAGAGGCGGCATAGACGGAGGAATTGGGAGTAGGGGGATAGAGTCTTAGCATGAAGCAGGGTGGGAAGAAGTGTAGTCCAGATAGTTGTGGGCGTCAGTGGGTTTGCAATAGACAGTGTAAAGAATGAAGACAATCGGATGTTCCCGGTGACCCCAGCACCTCTCGTACAAGAAAAAACCTTTTCACCCAGAATTGTGAATTTGTGGAAATCTCTGCCACGGAAAGCAGCAGAGGCCAATTCACTGGATTAATTTAAAAGAGAGTTAGATAGAGCTCTAGGGGCCTGCGGAATCAAGGGATATGGGGAAAAGGCAGGGACGGGTTACTGATTGTGGATGATCGGCCATGATCACAATAGATGGCGGAGCTGGTTCAAAGGGCCAATGGCCTCCTCCTAAACCTTTTTTCTATGTTTCTACCCCAGTGCTGCAATGGCCTCACTATGTACCTACATACAATCCAGCAAAATGTTTAATCTGAACAATAATCCCGTAGTTTAATGAGCATAGAGTCATGGCCATAGAGTGATACAGTGTGGAAACAGGTCCCTCGGCCCAACTTGCCCACATCGACCAACATGTTCCAGTTACACTAGTCCCACCTGCCCGCGTTTGGCCCATATCACTCCAAACCTGTCCTATCCATGTACCTGTCTAACTGTTTCTCAAACGTTGGGATTGCCCCAGCCTCAACTACCTCCTCTGACAGCTCGTTCCATACACCTAACCATCTTCTGTGTGAAAAAGTTACCCCTCGCCTTAAACCTACGACCTTTGGTCCTCGATTCCCCTCCCCTGGGCAAGAGACTCTGTGCATCTATCTATCCGATCTATTTCTCTCGTGATTTAATAGCAGTCACATTTTATAGCAGTCAAAATATCGCAGCACATTAAGGAAATGACAGACATGGATAGATAAATAAATATCAGATGTAAAGGCGGCCACATTGCTGATGAAACATAGACGGCAAAGTTTAAACCAGAACAGAGTGAGATAATTTCAGTGAACGAACGAGACATTTTACGATAAACATCAAGACGACACAAACAGATCCAGTTCACAGTACCTGCTCAATATTAGTGAAGGCATGCCTGCTCAATAAAGATATCATGACTCATTCAAGTCCTGGTGTTTGTTTAAAAAGTCTTAATCCATCCAAGTTCCTACTTTAAATCGAGTTTCACTTCGGACATTTTCCCCAGCTGATCCCTACTGACAACACTCTGTTCTTGCTAAGTTGTGCCATTCCCTATTCCAGTTGTTTTCCCGCACGACTCTCCAGCCCGACACGGATTACGGGCGGGCGTGACGTTCGAGGGCGGCAGCTATGAAAGAGCTGGCCTCTTAAGGTTTGGAGAGAGCAAAACATGTGTGTGTGTGTGTGAGAGAGAGGAGAGGCAAGACCTCGCCTGGGAATCACGTGGGCCTCTGACTCGCATGCCAGAGATTTTTGTGGTGAAAACAAAGGGGCATTTTAACCTGCACATCTGTGCTTATAAACACAGGTGGCAAAATAAGTTCACTTAAACACTCAGTTCATGACACGCAAAAGCAGCATAACACTCGGGCCATCTTTGCTTTTGCTCGATTCAAATTCTTAACGGTTTAGTTTCAGGATTTGAACCGTGTGACAGCTTGGATCCCTTGCCACAGCTGCATGTTTTATCATGTTCATGCAAGGTCTAAACGCAACCAGGTCTTTGAAGAGGAAAATAAAATGCATGCCCAGAAACATCCCACATGCAACGTTGCACAGCTATTAAAAACTGTGGTAAAATGACAGAAGGCATTCAATGATGCTTCAAATGGCAATATTATCTACCAATCGTCTCAAATCCAATTACAACGCTCATTGTGTTGATGCTGATCAAACCAGAAAATAATAGTTTTTGGTTTTATTGATTGCACACTTTCAGTATTAATGTATATTTTATTCTGCAGCTTCTGGAGTATTGTGTACTCTCAGGGGTAAGATTAGATTTTAAAATAGTGGAAATGTGAAATTTTGGGCTGGGGGGGGGGGGGGGGGGGGGGGGGGGGTTATTTCCGAGATAGAGAATGGAAACAGGCCCTTCTGCCCACCCAGTCCATGCCAGCCATCGATCAGCCGTACCCCAGTTCTATGTTATCCCACCATTACATTCAAATACTCTCGGGGCAATTTAGTCTTCAGGCCAATTAACCTGCAAACCTGCACGTCTTTGGGATGTGGGAGGAAACCAGACGGAGCTCCCAGAGAAATCCCACGCGGTCGCAGGTTGAACGTGCAAACCCCACACAGCCAGCATCCGAGGTCAGGATCGAACCGGGGTCTCTAGCATTGTGAGGCAGCAACTCATGCCGCATTGGGTTTGGGGGGGGGGGGGGGGGGGGGGGGGGGGGTGAAGAAAAAGGGTTTCAACATGTTCTGAGAAAGGTCGCACCTATTGACAAAGTTCAGCCACATTCCTGCGGCACAGTGTAATTTAAAATGGTTACATTTAGATTGGAACAGAAAGCAGTGTGTGTGTGTGTGTGTGTGTGTGTGTGTGTGTGTGTGTGTGCGTGTGCGTGCGTGTGCGTGTGTGTGTGTGTGTGTGCGTGTGCGTGTGTGCGTGTGTGTGTGTGAGACAGCCAGTGTTAATGACTGCCAATTGTTTGCTACAATTTGGTTTCTGTACAACATTGCCATTTAAAGCGTGCTGATAAATAGCGCAAACTTCATGCATAAATGAAGCAGCAATCCTGAGTTACTCTCTCTTCTGTTCACACATGCGCCAATGCGTTAATGCCAGTGGTGTGTCCCCCGTCCTCCCTCCCGTCCCCCCCACAACTTTATACCATTAGAGTAGCAGTCCCCATGCAGTACACGCCAAGCACAAAACAACACCAGTACCTCAGCAAAGATCTGGCAGAGAAAGACTGGTGTCTTTTCGGTGGCCTCCTACCAGCTCTGTGACCTTTTATAGGCATTGTGTTAATTCTTTCAAACCGCACCCTTGGTTTGGAGGAAAGATGAGGCGAAAAAGGAAGAAAATAGACAGATTTAAGAGGAAGACAAAGGACAAAAGAGAATTAACCAGATCACTGCCAGCCGTCTGCACACGGAGAAAGATCCAGACTATTTTCCCAGACATTGTACAGTGCAAATGTTTCAGTCAAAAGTCGAGACACAGGTTGACAAGTTTCGTGAAGAATCGTAAGCAAAACACTCAGATTGTCAAACTTGGTAATGACAAATGCAGGCCTTTGGACTTGCTTCATGGTTTGGAAAGCACTTGTCTGCTGCATCTTCTGGTTCCAGGTGCCACAGGGAGAGGGTCTGGACTCATTCAATCAAAACAGTCACAAAAAAGCTGGAGTAACTCAGCCGGCCAGTCAGCATCTCTGGAGGGAAGGAAATGGTGACGTTTCGGGTCGAGACCCTTCTTCAGACTGAGAGTCAGGGGAGGGGGAGACCAGAGATATGGTGGGGCAAGGTGTGAATACAACAGACCCGAAAAACGTCTGCTATTCCTTCTCTCCACAGATGCCGCCTGTCCCGAGTTACTCCAGCATTTTGTGTCTACCTTCGGTGTAAGCCAGCATCCGCAGTTCCTTTCTATCACTTGCCGGGCTTTATCCTGCCCCCAACTCAGTAAAATTGGTCTGGAGGTGGGACCCGACCTGAAATGCCGGCCATCCATGTCCTCCAGAGATACTGTGTGACCCCTTGAGTTACTCCAGCACATTGTTTTGTACGCAAGATTCAAGCATCTGCGGTTCCTTGTGCCTGCAGGCTTCTCCGAGTGGCAAATCAAATGCCTATCTAACAATGTCATAGTCTATCCATATATAGGTGCTCCAATTACTATGGGCTAGGCCACCAACACTTTAATTTTCCTGCAGCTTAATAAATCATCTTACCTCCAAGTGACACATGGATAGATTCCCAACCATGTTTGATGAGCCCCGCCACAAATGGGCACATTGGTTTCCACTGAAGTATGTTGTCAGCCACAATATAATATTGTGTGCCAGTCAAAGTAGGGAGATGTGTAAACGTACATTCACTCAACAGCCAGGGACATGTTATTTGATGATTTTCCTCAAATAACCTCGACATTTCACTCACACGGAAATATCACACGCAGCCGAATATTTGGCTACTTTATTGCCACAAAATGCTGGAGTAACTCAGCGGGTCAGGCAGAGTCTCTGGAGCGAAGGATTAGGTGAAGAAGGGTCTCGACCCGAAAGGTCACCTATTCCTTCGCTCCATAGATGCTGCCTCACCCGCTGAGTTTCTCCAGCATTTTTATCCACCTTCGATTTTTCCAGCATTTGCAGTTCCTTCTTAAAGATAATCCGGTACTCAGTTCAATCTCCACAAACCAGAATGTGTGACAGTGGATATTCAATGGTGAAAGGGAGGGGTGAGTAACAGAGGGTCTTGAACCTATTCCAGAGACTCTGCCTGACCCGCTGAGTTACTCCAGGTTTTTGCCTCTATCTTCGATTTAAACCAGCATCTGCAGTTGCTTCCAACACACTTTATTCTCACATGTACTTGGGTACAGCGAAATGCTTTGTTTTGTATGCAACCCGGCAAGCCCATACAGCAGACCTCACCTAGGCAGTACACAAGGGTCGCCATGTTTCTGGCGCCAACAATGTCACAAAACATTAATCGAGCAGTTTTAATCGACCGGAAGGCATTGCAGAGAGTGGTGAAAATTGCCCAATGCATCACTGGTTCCACGCTCCCCTCCATTGAGTCTGTCCAAAGCAAGCGCTGTCTGCGGAGGGCGCTCAGCATCGCCAAGGACTGCTCTCACCCCAACCATGGACTGTTTACCCTCCTACCATCCGGGAGGCGCTACAGGTCTCTCCGTTGCCGAACCAGCAGGTCGAGGAACAGCTTCTTTCCGGCGGCTGTCACCCTACTCAACAACGTACCTCGGTGACTGCCAATCACACCCCCCCCCAACCCCCCCCCCCCCCCCCCCCCCCCCCCCCCCGGACACTTATTATTAGGGACAATTCAAATCGTTTGCTATTCGCTACACTCAAGGGAGATGCTAAAAGTTGTCTCTGTACTGTCACTGACAATGACAATTAAAATTGAATCTGAATCTGAATCTGAATTTAGCTTCTGCTCACAACATATTTAGTTTAGTTTAGAGATACAGCGCAGAAACAGACCCTTCGGCCCACCGAGTCCGTGCCGACCAGTGATCCCACCCCCCCCCTCCACACATCAACACCGGCCTACACACACTAGGGACAATTTACACTTATACTAAGTATACAAATTCAAGCCAATTAACCTACAAACCTGTACGTCTTTGGTGTGTGGGGGGAAACAGAAGATCTCAGAGAAAACCCATGGAGGTCACGGGGAGTACGTACAAACTCCATACAGACAGCACCCGTAGTCAGGATCAACCCCGGGTCTCCAGCGCTGTAATGTCCCCTGTCCCACTTAGGAAACCTGAACGGAAAACTCTGGAGACTTAGTGCCCCACCCAAGGTTTCCGTGCGGTTCCCAGAGGTTTTTGTCAGTCTCCTTACCTGCATCCACTACCTGCAACCTCCGGCAACCACCTGCAACCTCCGGGAACCACACGGAAACCTTGGGTGGGGCGCAAAGTCTCCAGAGGTTTCCGTTCAGGTTTCCTAAGTGGGACAGGGGCATAATAAGGCCGCAACTGCGCCACTGTGTCGCCCATAATGTGTGTTTACATATTCTGTTGTGCCGTTGCAAGTATAAACACTCTTGAACCAGGCCGGCCACTGCATGTGACACGAGGCAGCCCCCCCCCCCCCCTTCCCTCCCTGTGGATCTAACTCCACTCTGCAAATGTTGCACAGAACACCAAGATACATAAATGCTTTCAATTCGACCAACCAGGAATTAAAAAAAATCTTACTGAAGGAATGGAATTGGATCAAAAACTCCCACAACATTTCAGTCTCAGCAGCTCCCAGGAATAAACAACTAGCTTAGAAAAAAATAAATAGATTCTCTTAAATGTTTAAAGGGAATGAGGCCAAAGAGACAAATTCAAAATGTTAACGAGACTAAATAAATAGCATAGATGATTTCAGTTTTGTTAAACGTGATGAGTCAGAGTCATAGAGACATACAGCGTGGAAACAGGCCCTTCGGCCCAACTTGACCATACCGACCGACATGTCCCTTCTACACTAGTCCCAACTACCTGCATTTGGTCCACACCCCTCCGAACCTGTCCTATCCATGCACCTGGTCTCGACCCGAAACGTCACCCATTCCTTCTTTCCAGAGATGCTGCCTGTTCTGATTAGTGACTCCAGCATTTTGTGTCTATCTTCGATTTAAATCAGCATCTGCAGTTCCTTCCTACACTAATTGTTTCTTAAACATTGCGATAGTCCCTGCCTCAACTACCTCCTCCGGAAGCTCGTTCCATGCACCCATCACGTTTTGTGTGATAGTTACCCCTCAGATTCCGACTAAATCTTTCCCCTTTCATCTTAAACCCAAGTCCTCTGGTTATCGGTTCCCCTACTCTGAGCAAGAGACTTTGTGTGTCTACACAAGTCTATTCCTCTCATTGAGTCCCTTTAACCATTTTATCGCCCTCAAAAAGCTGTGCTGAGACCCTTCTTCAGTCTGAGAGTCAGGGGAAATGGAAACGAGCAATATATATATATAAACGGTGATATAGAGAGACATAGAACAAACAAATGAAGGATATGCGAAAAAGGAATGATGATCAAGGAAGGGTGGAGCCCACAATGGTCCATTGTTGTCTGTGGGCTAGGTGATAAAGAGTTATGCAGACAGTGAAATTCAACAGGACAACAGCGAAACTAGTTGGATGACTAGGGTGGGGAGGGATGGAGAGAGAGGGAATGCAAGGGTTTCTTGAAGTTCGAGGGATCAATATTCATACCACTGGGTTGTCTTTTGGAACTTCCCAGACTACAGTCATTTTTTCCCAAATCCCATTCAAATGCTTTGTGAGATTATATGTACATTCAGAACAGGGTCATCGTTTTGCAGCTACAGGGATTAATTCGTTATCAGGCACAATGGAGCGCTGAATGAACGTCTAGTTGCACTGGGTTTTAATGTAACCACATCGGTAGCGGTTAAAGCGATTAATGTAACACTTGGCGATTTTTTTCGGCGACTGCCGGCGTCATTGTCTGACGTATCAGAGTTGCCGAAAGATTTTGAACATTTCAAATCCAGCAAAAAAAAGTTGCGACACGTGAGGAAACACGTCGTCAATACGTCGCCAGGCCGCCACTTTTACGGTGACCTGATACATCCGTCAATTATGCCGCCAGTCGCCAAAAAAAAATCGGCACGTGGGACAGGCCATTAAATCTTTAGAGGTCATAGCTTCAGAATTAAAAGACCGTTCTTTTAGGACGGCGATAAGGAGAAATGTATTTAGTCAGAGGGTGGTGAATCTACGGAATTGTTTGCCACAGAAGGCTGTGGAGGCCAAGTCAGTGGATATTTTTAAGGCAGAGATTGAATAGATTCTAGTGACAGGCGTACTAATCAAAGTATGCGAACACTGCTGAAAGTAACAATAATTGGAGTCATAGAGTGATATAGTGTGGAAGCAGGCCCTTCGGCCCAACTTGCCCACACCGGCCAACATGTTTCAGCTGTACTACTTCCACCTGCTAGCATTTGGCCAATATCCCTCCCAACCTGTCCTATCCAATTAATGTATAAATACTGAGAATGTCAGAAGAGTTTTTGCACTGATGTTCTTCTTTTGTATATATATTTTTAATTTTGATTGAAGTTTATTTTTTTGAAAGGAAAATTGCTGGAGTCATGCGGCATTTCTGGAGAACATGGAGAGATGACGTTTCGGGTCGGGAACCTTCTCCAGTCTTAAGAAGGGTCCAGACTCGAAACGTCACCTATCCATCTATGTTCTCCAGAGTTGCTGCCTGACCCGCTAAGTTACTCCAGCACTATTTGTCTCCTTTAGAGGGCATAAATGTAAATGTACGCCAGCATCTGCAGTTCCTCGTGTCTACACTTCGTAACATGTATGGTGCTTGGTTCAACTCACACTGGGTATTGAGAAGGTCTGGGCATGCAATAACAACAACAAAACAACAACATTTGCTGTGCAACACATTTTTGGCACGTGTAGCAACACTAGATTATGACTGCAACCTGAAACTTCTATCCTTGTCCACTAGAGATGATGCCTGATCAAATGAGTTACTCCAGCACTGTGTTTTTAATATAACACAGGCACACTATTAAAGGCTGTAGTTTTATTCCAAAAGAATCAGAAAGAATGATTACATGGTGAATCCAAGAGGAGTCCAGCCAGAGAGAGACACAAATATCACCCATCCATTTTCTCCACAGATTTAGGCCCTAGAGATACAGCACGGAAAGAGGCCCATCCGCCTGAGACCACATTGACCAGTGATCGCCCCGCACACTAACACTATCCCACACACTGGGGACAATTTACAATTTTTCTGATGGCAGTTAACCTACAAACCTGCACATTTTTGGAGTGTGGGAGGAAACCAGAGCATCTGGAGAAAGCCCATGCGATCACAAGGAGAATGAGCAAACTCCATATAGACAGCACCCATAGTCGGGATCGAACCCAGATCTATGGCGCTGTAAGGCAAAAACTCTACCGCTGTGCCACCGTGCTGCCTAACCCGCCGAGTTACTCTGTGGCATTTTATTTCTAACTCTGGTACAAACTAGCATCTGCTGCTGCTTTTTATTACATGCAGCCCAGCGGAGACCCATGATGGAAATTAAATCACAGATGTGTGGCACGGTGGCGCAGCGGTAGAGATGCTGCCATACAGCGGCAGAAACCCGGGTTCGATCCCGATTACGCGTGTCGTCTGTACGGAGTTTGTATGACCCCTCCGTGACCGCGTGGGTTTTCTCCGAGATCTTCCGTCTCCTCCCACACTCCAAAGGCATACAGGTTTGTAGATTAATTGGCTAGGTATAAGTCCAAAATTTCCCTAGGATAGTGTTAGTGTGCGTGGATCGCTGGTGTGGTGGGTGCAGACCCGGTGGGCCGAAGGACCCTTTCCCTAGCTGTATCTCCGAACTAAACTGCATTTGGATGAATTAGTCACATCCACTGCGACCACACACACACGAACACCACTGAACAAACTGCGACATCTTCTCACACAGCCACCCTGAATACCACTTGCTGACTCGACAGCTGCATATGGTACTAGCGCTCCAACTGGGATTTGCCTGGACATGCTCGGGAGAGAGTTAGTCATCCTGCTGTTTTTCCCAATGCAGGCAGACACCCGCTGCTGCATGTTAAATCCCAGATGGCCTTAACTTTGATTAATCAATTTGTGCACAGTGCTTCCTTGTTCCCATCATAGAGGGAGAAACGGCAAACTATATGATTTGCATTCGCCACTTACAAAGTGAATTGAGTCAAATATTTTTGAAGACACGTCACTTTCACTACTTGTTCCTATGGCTGAACAAATTTCAAAATTTCAAAAACATAGAAAATCGGTGCAGGAGTAGGCCATTCGGCCCTTCGAGCCAGCACTGCAATATGATCAGGGCTGATCATCCAAAAATCGGTACCCCATTCCTGCTTTCTCCCCATATCCCTTGATTCCGTTAGCCCTAAGAACTATGTTAATATGCTGTTGGGTGCAGGCAAGGAAGGGTCCCGACATGAAACGTCACCTATCCATGTTCTCCAGAGATACTGCCTGACCTGCTGAGTTACTCCAGCACTATTTCTTTTATGAAGCAACATCTACAATTCTTTGTTTCTCTCTCTCGAAATATTATGTACAGGATACCAGCATTTTGGGACACCCATTATATCAATGTACATTTGTTTTTTTACATTATTATACTATAAGACATACCAATCCAGGTTTACACTTTATTTTTTAATCTACAAAACCTTAATAATAGAACATCGTGCAATTGTTTTGCAATTCACTGAATTTATAACTGAATCAATTAATGATTGGAGAATATGATCGGCAAGCAGAACTGATATCCGATGTTTGCACCATCCTTACTCTATCTCAACCATGGGCAGCACGATGGCACAGTAGTAGAGATGCTGCCTTGCAGTGTCAGAGATCCGGGTTCCATCCTGACTACAGGTGCTGTCTATGCAGAGTTTGTACGTTCTCCCTGTGACCGCGTGGATTTTCTGCGGGTTCTCCGGTTTCCTCCCACATTCCAAAGACGTGCAGGTTTGTAGGTTAATTGGTTTCAGCGAGTGGTAAAGAGTGGCCCGAGTTGTGTAGGATAGTGCCAGTGTTTGGGGGGTGATCGCTGGTCAGTGAGCTGAAGGGCCTGATTTAGCACTGTATGTCTAAATGAGAGCGGGATAGATGGTGAAAAAGGTTGGCATGAATGTAGTGGGGCGAAGGGCTGATGTGTCCGTGCAGGTCTCCATTTAGCTGGCCCATCAATGATGCTATCATCAATCCACTACTTTGTCACCAGGGCAAGAAGGGAATCCAATTAGCTTGAGCTTTGTTAGGTCTTGATGCATTGTGGAGACCTCAATAGACAATAGACAATAGGTGCAGGAGTAGACCATTCGGCCCTTCGAGCCAGCACCGCCATTCCATGCGATCATGAGTTAAAGCAGAGATGGACATGTGGGGATTAGTCATCTAAAACAGGATGTAGGGTCAAAGAATCACAGGGCATTGACACACCCACTTTGACTTACCAAGTCCATGCAAAGTCCTTTAGGGCAGCGCAGAGGTAGAGTTGCTGTCTTACAGCGCTGGAGACCCGGGTTCGATCCCGACTACGGGTGCTGTCTGTACGGAGTTTGTACGTTCTCCCCGTGACCTGCGTGGGTTTTCACCGAGATCTTTGGTTTCCTCCCACGCTCCAAAGACGTGCAGGTTTGTAGGTTAATTGGCTTGGTATAAATGTAAAAATTGTCCCCAGTGTGTGTAGGGCAGTGTTAATACGTGGGGATCGCTGGTTGGAGTGGACTCGGTGGGCCGAAGGGCCTGTTTCTGCGCTGTATCTCTAAATTAACCTCACACGAACCCAACTCCATCCTTCTTATAGAAGATAGGCGCAAAAAGCTGGAGTAACACAACGGGTCAGACAGCATCACTGGAGAGAAGGAATAGATGACGTTTCGGCTCGAGACCCTTTTCCATTCCTATCCATTCTTCCTACATTTCCGCCTAAATCACCACACATTCTACCAATGAACTAAACCAAGGATCAAATTCACAGTAGCCAATTACGCAACAACACAGTGAAAATGCAGTCTTAAATAAAAAACTACAACTGAAAATGAAGGTACGGTTCAGACTTCCACATGATACGAGTGATCGCGAATTATCTTAAATGTACGAAACAAAACCCCGACTAGAGGACAAAAAGAATTGTGTACAAATGGTTCCGATTGGCTGGCTTACAGCCCAACGATATGAACGTTGAATTTGTCAATTTTATTTAACTAAACCAACCATCCCTCCCCCACTCCCCTCTTCCTTGTGTCCCACCTGGATCATACTCATTCCGCCCATAATCCCACCCACCTTTCTCATTTTCCTACCACCCCTCCTCCCCCCCCCCCCCCCCCCCCCCCCCCCCCCATATCCCCTGCCATCAACATTCTTTGCAATGGCCTCACGATTCACATTTTGATTTTCCTTATCTTGCAGTCTTTTGTCCCCCCACCCCTTACCCGTATCCATCTAACACGTGTAGGAAACAACTGCAGATGCTGGTTTATACTGAAGATAGACACAACATTCTGGAGTAACTCAGCGGGTCAGGCAGCATCTCTGGAGAGAAGGAATTTTTAACGTTCCGGGAAGCTACGGTTTCCTCCCACACTCCGAAGACGCCAGTTTTGTAGGTTAATTGGCTTTGGTAAGAATTGTAAATTGTCCCTAGTGTGTGGGATAGTGCTAGTGCACCCAAAAACCAGGAATCTGTCCATTTTTCTCCACAGATGCTGCTGGGCTTGACGAGTTCCTACAGCATTTTGTTTTGTTCAAGATTCCAGCATCTGCAGTCTCTGTGTCCCCAGGGCATCCTGTTAGTTTATCTAGGGTGGAAGACTGTCTTAGGAGGTCCATCTTGTGGCAAGAGTTTGCCATTTCAAGTTACTAAGCAAGCAATATCACCATTGTCCCAAGTATTATGATTGTGTTATATATACACACACACATATATATATATATATATACACACACATACACACGTATATATGCTCACGTATATATCCATACATATATACATATACAAATTATATATATACACACACACATACACACACACACACACACATATATATATAGAATTGGAAGATTACTTCTCAAACCAAAATGTCTAACAACTTAACTGATTTTATATCAGAATTTTTGAACATTGTCCTGTAAACTGAATGGTTTTCTATGTTAATCCCACTCAATTGTGGCCATCTCATTGAGCATTACCTTTCATTCAATGATTTTATTTAAATTAGTTTAAATAAGGCTGAAAAAAAGACTAGTCCAGAGCGGGTGGAGCGGTGGAGGAGCGCTGCTGCTGCTGCGGCCCGACCTCCGGAGATTCGGAGACTGCAACTGCGGGTCTGGCGGACGGCGGCACCGGGAGCCCGCGGGTCCCTGGAGGGAGCCCGCTTTTCAGGGCTCTCGCAACGGCGACTTCTCCCGCCCGAGTTGCGGGGTCGAAGAGCTCCTGGAGCGGGGCCTGACATCACCGCCCCGCGCGGCTCGGAATGGCCGCGGGACTCTAACACCAAGACCCGGTTTGCGACCTCGCACCACCCGGCGTGGCTTTAATGGCCGCGGGACAATCGCCATCGCCAGCCGGGGGCTTTGACTTTGACTCTGACATCGGGGGGGGGGGGGGGGGTGCGGTGGAGAGATAAGTTTTTTTGGCCTTCCATCACAGAAATGCGATGGAGGTTTATGTAAATTATGTTGTGTCTTGGGTCTATTTGTTTGTATTGTATGGCTGCGAAAACGGCATTTCGTTTGGACCTCAAGGGGTCCAAATGACAATTAAATTGAATCTTGAATCTAGTTAATACTCACTTATACATTTTCATTGGTAAAGGAGAAGAGTAGTAACTATTGTCATCGTTTATGGTCAAGCCCAAAGTTGGAGTGAATAGAACTGTAACAGGGTGACATATCTGGTCCTGTCAGGAACCCGGACTGGTCCGTTCCCAAGTAACTTTCTTCACTTAGGCACCAGATCCATTGCAAACTAAGCTTGTGGTCTTCCTTCGCCTTTGCTTCCTTACCAACTCACTCAACATTTTACTAAGATACAGCAGACTACATTTCTAAGGCTCATAGGAACAAGATGAGTTCATAAGTGAAAGGAGCCGATTAGGCCATTCGGCCCATCACGTCTATTCCGCCATTCAATCATGGCTGATCCATCTTTCCCTCTCAACCCTATTCACCCGCCTTCTCCCCATAACCCCTGACACCCGTACTAATCAAGAATCTGGCGATCTCCACCTTAAGATTATCCATTGACTTGGCGACAACAGCTGCTTGTGGCATTGAATTCCACAGATTCACCACATGAGAAAAATCTAGTCCATCTTGGCCTTCACTTGTACACCCTGCACCTTTCCCTCCACTCTACCTATAGCACTTGAGTTCGGATTGATTGTATTTATGTTTGGTATGATGTGATTTTGACTGGATAGTAGAATAGTTAGAATAGTTTATTTATTGTCATTGTAACATGAACCATGTACAACGAAATTTTAAAATGTCAGCCAGTCAGTGCACCATTCAAACATTTCTAAAAGCTAACGATACATACAAGGTAAAATATTAAAAAAAGATAAACAACTAAAATAAATATCATGAAAATAGCACGCATAAACACCCAACCCTCCATCCTTCTGTCGATTCCACAGTTACCACAGTCCCTTAGTCTGTATCGCCCCTGCGTTCCTTGGCGGCTACATTTAGTGCTTTTATAGCAGTGGGGTAAAAACTGGTTTTAAGTCTGTTTGTCCTTGTCCTTGTAGATCTGTACCGTCTGCCTGACGGCAACAGTTCAAACAGGGAGTGTCCGGGGTGGGAAATGTCCTTTATAATACTCTGGGATTTTTTGATGCAGCGGGAACTGTGTAAGTCCTCCAAGGTAAGGAGAGGGAAACCGACAATCCTCTGGGCGTTGTCAATGGCCCTCTGGAGCGCTTTCCTCTGAGCCGCTGTGCAGCTGGTGTACCATACGCATACACAGTATGTTAGGATGCTCTCAATGGAGCACCGATAAAAGGACAGCAGCAGTCTCTGAGTGATGTTCTTCCTGAGCACCCTCAGGAAGTGCAGTCTCTGCTGGACCTTTTTCAGCAGCGCAGAGGTGTTCACGCTCCACGTCAGGTCCTCCTCAATATGGATTCCCAGGAAGCGGAAATCCGCCACCCTCTCCACACAGTCCCCTCTGATAATTAATGGTACCATGTCCGTTTTATTCTTCCTGAAGTCTATTATTATTTCCTTTGTCTTTAAGGTGTTGAGGAGCAGGTTATTTTCTTCGCACCACACTGTCAGCTGCTCCGCCTCATCCCGGTAGGCGTACTCGTCCCCCCCGGAGATGAGTCCCACCACTGTAGTGTCATCCGCAAATTTGACAATGGTGTTGCTGTGGTGGGCGGGGGTGCAGTCATGTGTGTAGATGGTGTAGGGCAGGGGGCTCAGTACGCAGCCCTGTGGAGAGCCGGTACTGAGGCTGAGGGCCGTGGATGTGTGATGGCCCACTCTGACTGCGACCCGACAGGAAGCTATTTATCCACATGCAGGTGAAGTGTGGAAGTCCCAAGTCCCCCAGTTTGTGGGGAAGGATGGTATTAAAAGCAGAGCTGTAGTCCACAAAGAGCATCCGCACGTAGCTCCCCCGTTGCTCCAGGTGGGACAGTGCATCATGGAGAGCTGTGGCTACAGCGTCCTCTGTAGATCTATTCGCTCTGTACGCAAACTGGTGGGGGTCAAAGCTTCGGGGCAGCAGTGATGTGATGTGACCCCAGACCAGTTTTTCAAAACACTTCATCACCACTGGTGTGAGTGCGACTGGCCGGTAGTCGTTGAGGCTGGAGATGTTGGTTTTTTTGGGCAAGGGGACTATGGTTGCGGACTTCAGACAGGGTGGGACAGTGGACTGGGCCAGAGACTGGTTGAAAATCCTCATACAGACTCCAGCCAGCTGGTCTGCGTAGTCCTTCAGCATCCGTCCAGAGACACCGTCGGGTCCAGTAGCCTTCCTTGGATTGATGGCCCGCAGCGTGCGCCTCACCTCATGTTTCTCTATCTTGAGGGTTAGGCTGCTGTGGACCATGTGGTGTGATGTGGCTGTCTCGGGTGGCTCCACTTCAAAGCGAGCAAAGAAGAGGTTCAGCTCCTCTGCCAACGAGGCGTCACCTTCAGCAGCTCCAAGGTTGGTCTTGTAGTTGGTGAGATACTGGACCCCCTGCCACACCTGCCTGCTGTTGTTACTGTCCAGGTGGTCCTCTATCTTCCTCCTGTAGTCTGATTTGGCCTCTCTGATGCCTCTCTTCAGGTTAGCTCGGGCCGTGCTGTATAAAGCCCTATTGCCAGACCTAGCATGCAAAATAGAGCATTTCACTGATACACGAGAAAGCTGAAAGAGATTTGTGGGCTTATAAAGGCACGGTCTCAGTTCCAATGTCAGTACGTTCTGCAAATCGCACAGCAGTTTCTGATCAGGGAAGTTGGCAGCTATTTCAAGAAGCTGCCTGGAATTAGAATGGAGAAGGGGAGCAACATTATGTAAAGAATCATACACTGGGAGGTGCATAGATTTAGATCGGTTAAGTCAATCACTCCAAGTCAATATAACTCAGCAGGATCTCATCTCTGAGAGAAGGAATGGGTGACGTTTCGGGTTGAGACCCAACTTCAGACTGAAGAAGAGTCTTGAACCGGAGCTCAAACAGAAGAACGGTCTTGACCCGAAACGTCAACCATTCTTTCTCTCCAGTAATGGGTGACATTTTGGGTCAAGACCATTCTGCCTGTCCCGCTGAGTTACTCCAGCATTCTGTGTCTATCTTCGGTGTAAACCAACATCTGCAGTTCCTTCCTACACATTCCAAGTTAATAGACAGGAATGCCACCAGAACGTGGTGACACTCTCTCTGCATGCTGACCTCAGACGAGAATCTACTTTCACCCGATACAATTGTCCTGCACTGTTAAATCTATCAATTCTAGCACCTTTTCTAGTTGTCAATTGTACAGGTATTTCGGATTTTAATACAGGAAGAACAGAACTTATTGCTATAGTTCAACTTTATCACAGTTCATTTTCAGAAAGGCACATCACAACTAATTTACACTTAAAAAAAAACACGTGAAACTTTACATTAAAAATAAAAATTTGTACTTTAACCAAGATCTAACATTGTACCACAGTAACTAAGAAACATTGTGTAGGAAGAAACTGCACGCGCTGGTTTAAGTGGCTCAGGCAGCATCGCTGGAGAAAAGGAATAGGTGACGTTTCGGGTCGAGACCCTTCTTCGGACTGAGAGTCGGGGGAAAGGGGAATGACAGGTATAGATAGACAGTGATGTCGAGAGAGATATAGAACAAATGAATCAAAGATATGCAAAACAGGAACGATGATAAAGGAAACAAGCCATTGTGAACTGTGAGCTAGGTGAAAGTGAGTTACAGACAATGAGACTAAGAAACAGAGTTGGGTAAATCACTACTAGAAAAGTGCAATCAAATATTCAGTTTGATTGGATTGATGCACTGTGCACCATTGAGATAATTTTAAAGCAGATTTATTTGTGCAGAAAATTAAATCCATGTTTTAAAGTTGGAATACAACATTTTGCGTGTGACTATCGCACGCTGAAAGCATTGGTTTAGTTTACATCTTGCCACTGACAATGTTTTCACTTAATCAAATAAACCAAAATTGGCGAATAGCCATAGTATGTTTCCCATTATAGGGACGCTTAAAACCAGAGGGCATGGGCTTCAAGTGAGAGAGAGGACGTTGAAGGAGGGATACGAGGCACAAACTCTTCACAAAGCTGTCAGTATCTGGAATGAACTGCCTGGGGCAGTGGTGATGGCAGGAACAGTATCAACATTTGAGAGGCACCTGGACTGCTACATTAAAGAGCAAGGCCTAGAGGGCTATGGAAATTATGCAGGCAAGTGGGACCAGCATGGTTGGCACAGATGGCAGAGCCATTATGGTCTGCAACTTTATGACAATTCACTTCAAAACCAGGCAAAGAGCTTCATAATGTAGCATCAACGTTGGGGACATGTTCAAATAGAATAAACTTTCTTTATAAACAGCTGTGAATCAATTCTAAAGCCTGCTTCGTTTTCCATTTGAGATTCCGCTTGGTTCAGTGGTGTGCAAGCACTCGAGAAGCAAGTTCATGTGTACAATAGATATTCGTGGGAGGTGTCGTAAGGGTGGTTCAGGTTGTGGAACCGAAGCCCAAAGCAAACACCGACACAAAATTATGACAGGAGTGTGAGGAGATGCTAAACCACACTGTCCACATCACTCGGTGGCACAGTGGAGTTGTTGCCCTGCAGCGCCAGAGATGTGGGTTTGATCCTGACTACGGGCGCTGACTGTACGGAGTTTGCACGTTTCCCCCCTTGACCGCGTGGGTTTTCTCCGAGATCTTCTGTTTCTTCCCACAATCCAAAGACGTACAGGTTGTAGGTTAATTGGTTTGGTATATGTGTAAATTGTCCATAATGTATGTGTAGGACAGCAATAATGTGCGGGGATCGCTGGTCCGTGCCGACTCGGTGGGCTGAAGGCCCTGCTTCCGTGCTGTATCTCTAAACTAAAACAAAACTAATACGAAACTGAACAAAACTCTGTCCCATTCTGCTCTGTTTAGGGTTGCCAACTGGCCCGTATTGGCCGGGACATCCCGTATTTTGAGCTAAATTGGGCTAAACGGGACCGCCCTTGTCCCATATTTGACTGCTACTACTGGGGTCGAGGGGACTGTCGGGTCGGAGCGCCGGGGCCGTCCCGACGTGGTGCAGCCCATGGAGTGCAGCAGCAGTGCCTCGCCCGTGACCTTCGCTTACCGCCGACACCACCACCCCTCCTTCTCATGGCCGATCATCGGTTCATGAGTTGGATGGGGTGCCGGACTTTGCGCGCAACTTCGCCCGCTGTCAGCTGGCCCGCCGGCTGGGTTTTGTGTGCAGTCCAGCACCCGGGCTAACTCATCATTCACCCAGCCACGGCCGAGTCGGTCAACGAATTGGCGTGGGGAATTTGTCCCGTATTTTGACCTTTTGTCCCTTATTTGGGAGGGAGAAAGTTGGCAAGTCTAGCTCTGTTACACACAAGAATTCAGAGCTGAATGCAACTGTAAATAATCTCAAGCCTTGCCTTACCTTTTGATGGTCTGGGTTATTGAGGTCTGCCTCTGGAAAGTGGGTCGCCTCTGTTCGTTTGGTGGAGATGGTACCCATGTGCTCTCCGGCGGCATACTGACACTTCGCACATAGAGTTGGTGCCTTAAAGGCTGTGGACAAAACAGAAGTACAGTTACTGTCATCCACGGAGTCACCGTAACGCTACATACTGCACTCTGTTCATGTCTACTTTTGCACTACATGCGGCACTGATTATGGAATGACCACCTGGATAGTATGCAACAGCTCTTTGTTTTAAACTGCATCAAAACTTTGCTTTAGAATTTAGAGATACACGGGTGGCACGCTGGCACAACGGTAGAGCTACTGTCTCACAGCACCAGGTGCGATCCTGATTACCAGTGCTGTCTGTACGGAGTTTGCACGTTCTCCCCGTGACCTGCATGGGTTTTCTCCGGGTCCTCCCACACTCCAAAGACGTGCTGTTTTTTTTAAAGTTAATTGGCTTGGTATAACTGCAAATTGTCCCTAGTGTGTGTAGGATAGTGTGTGTGTGTGTGTGTGTGTGGGGATAGCTGGTCGGCGTGGACTCAGTGGGTCGAATGGCCTGCTTCCACGCTGTATCTCTAAACTAAACTCAAGATACAGTGCGGAAACAGGCCCTTTGGCTGAGCAAGTCCACACCAACATGTGATCACCCCATACACTATCACTACCCTACACACCACGGACAAGTTACACTTTTCACCAAAACCAATTAACCTAAAAGTCTGAAGACTTCTGAAGTTTGAAGAAGGGTTCCAACCCAAAACGTTGCCTGTCCATTTTCTCTAGAGATGCTACCTGACCCATGGGGTTACTCTGGCATCTTGTGTCTATCTTGGGTATAAGTCACCATCTGCAGTTATTTTTGTTACATTGCCACAGGTGGCTGTGGAGGCCAAGTCAATGGATATTTTTAAGGCAAAGACTGACAGATTCAGGATAGATAAGGATGTCAGGGGTTATGGGGAGAAGGCAGGAGAATGGGGTTGAGAGGGAAAGACAGACCAGCCATGATTGAATGGCATAGTAGACCTGATGGGCCGAATGGACTAACTCTGCTCTTCCACCCTCATGAACTTGTAAATTGAAAAACCTCGTTTCAGAAACTCTTGCCATGAAATTTCAGGGGCAGGAAAAAGAGAATACTAACTCCGCCGGCTAAAGGACATATTTTCATCCTGTTTCCCCTCTGATACTCCCCCGAGCAGCCAGCTCCTGCACCGCCAAGCAACAGCAGGAAGTGCCTCTCCTTCATTCTCAGACGTTGGCACCTGTTGGTGCGGCATTCCTCCGCTGGCACTACGGGCGCGATGCACAGACTAGATGAAATGTCCAACTCCTGTTGCTACCCGTCCAAGTTTTTAAATAGTTTGCTGGATGAACCGCAGCCATGCGCCAAGTATTTGTGGAACTATTTCCAGCCTTGCTCCTGTGGGCTCACGAGGAAACAAAACAGAATTTTGAAATAGGGAGAGAGGGGGGGAGAGGGGGAGAGGGGGAGATGGAGAGATGGAGAGAGGGGGAGAGGGGGAGGGGGAGAGGAGAGGGGGAGAGAGGGGGGGAGAGGGGGAGAGAGGGGGGAGGAGAGGGGAGAGAGGGGAGAGAGGGGAGAGAGGGGAGAGAGGGGGGGAGGAGAGAGGGGAGAGAGGGGGGAATAGAGAGAGAGAGAGAGAAGCGGAGAGGGGTGAGAGAGGGGGGGAGCGAGGGGGATAGAGAGAGTGAGGGAGAGGGTGAGGGGGGGGGAGGGAGGGAGAGGGAGCGAGCCCTGGCTGCCGCTCATGAGAGTCAGTGTAGCCCTGGCTGCCGCTCATAGTCAGTGTAAACGGCGAGGACCCTACACAGCAGTAAGGAGCCGCGCTGGCTAAAGGCCACGTGTCCTCATGCAGACAACTTTAAACTGCAAACCCGAGCCAGGCGGGGGAGAAAGAGGGAACTAGTCCAAAGGCGTAGCACTGGAAAGCGGAGGACAGAAGTATGAAAACTCTCCTTCTTCGATTCCTACTGAATCCATTTTGTTAGATGTGGGACTTCCTGCACAGCCAGTAAACATTGTTTGTCCCACTGTTTCACATGGACCCTTATGGAATCAAGTTTCTCCATGTCAGAGGAGGAGAGATTAGAGCAACTGCTAGCCCAGTTAAGTTTAGTAAAGTCTAGTTTTTGTTTAGAGATACAGTGAGGAAACAGGCCCTTCGGCCCACTGAGTCCATGCCGACCAGCATCACCCCGTACACTCTCACTGTGGTCAGGGCCCTTCCGATCCTTAAACATTTTAGAAAGTTGTACGAGGTGTATTTCTAACTATGGGTTCTACCTGCAGGAGATCAAAGAATATAGAGAAGCTATTTCCAGCTAAAATTCAGATTCAGATTCAGATTCAATTTTAATTGTCATTGTACTAAAATTCATGATTAGTACAGGTGTCAGAGGTTATGGGGAGAAGGGAGGAGAATGGGGTTAGGAGGGAGAGATAGATCAGGAGGAAGAGAGAGATAGATTGAATGGCAGAGTAGACTTGATGGGTCAATTGGCCTCATTCTACTCCTATTCCATATGACCTAACATTTCATGTTCAAATCAAGGTGTGCACTCAATTATAAATGACCCACAAATGTAAGTATTGTCAGGAAGACAACATTCTGAACCTCAATAAGATCACCCATCAGCCTCCTACGCTTGGGGGAAAAAAAAAACCCATTCTATCCAATCTCACCCTGACTTCCCACCTACCTCATTGGAGACCATCCTTCGCACCATCTTTAATTGGTCTTTAACTTGCACTACATGTTATATCCTTTATTCTGCATGTGTACACTGTGGACAGCTTTATTGCAATGCATAGTCTTTTCGCTGCCTGGATAGCATGCAAACAAAATCCTCTCACTGTACCTCCGTACATGTGACAATAATAAACTAGATATTTACAGCACAAAGTTACAAATCTTACAATCATATGGTGCCAGCCAGGATTCAGAGAGACCGAAAATGCTGACGCATTTGGTCTGAATGCTCGAACAATGGAATTAGCCATGGACAAGGTCAGAGAGAGCAGGTATATCCTAATCAACAAAAGTTGCCAGAATTTGGGAGATGATCCAACAGCGCAGGTGGTGCAGCGGTAGTGTTGATGCCTTACAGCGCCAGAGACCCGGGTTCGGTCCTCACTACGGGTGGAGTTCGTACGTTCTCCCTGTGATCTCGTGCGATTTCTCCCACACTCCAAAGACGTGCAGGTTTGTGAGCTAATTGACTTCTGTAAAATTGCAGGATGCGAAACTGTGGGATAACAGAGCTAGTGTGCGGGTGTTCGATCGCCAGCACGGACTCTGGTTTTCTCCGGGTGCTGGGGTTGCCTCCAACAGAGCACAGACGTGCGGAGTTTGCACGTTCTCCCTGTGGCTGCGTGGGTTTTCTCGGGGTGCTCTGGTTTCCTCCACATTCCAAGAACACGCAAGTCTGCAGGCTAATTGGCTTCTGTGAATTGTCCCCAGTGTGTAGGATAAACCTAGTGTACAGGCGATCATCGGTCGGTGCGGACATAGCGGGCTGAAGGACCCGTTTCCACATTGTACCTCAAAATTAAACTGAATGCATGATCGTTAACTCAGTTGACTGAAAAGAGAGTTCTTGGATACAATTCCAACACAACTCATAGTTTAAGTGTACTGCAAGTCTAGACGGATAGAGGAGATAAGAACGGTTTCAAGATAAGTATTGTTCCGTAAAGGATATGCACCAAGGTCATCATATATTGCAGAGTTAATGGGAGGGTTACACACTTAGATTTCAAGAGGGATGACACTAATATAGGAAAACAGATTGGGTAGGGAATAACAGAATCAAGAAAAGAGACCCAGAAACCCCGAGCTCAGAACCATACATGCAGGAGTAGGCCATTTGGCCCTTCGAACCAGCACTGCCATTCAATATGATCATGGTTGATCATCCAAAACTTAACCCCGTTCCTGCTTTTTACCCATATCCCTTGATTCCTTTAGCCCCAAGAGCTATATCTAACTTTCTCTTGAAAACATCCACTGAATGGGCCTCCACTGCCTTCCACAGATTCACAACTCTCTGGGTGAAGATGTTTTTCCTCATCTCAGTCCAAAAAGGCCTACCCCTTATTCTTACACTGTGACCCCCTGGTTCTGGACTCCCCCAACGGGGAACATATTTCCTGCACCTAGCCTGTCCAATCCTTCAAGAATGTTATACGTTTCTATTAGGCAGATGCATTGAACTGTGACAGTCAAGATTCATTGCAAAGCACAAGATATATTGTATCAAACAAGCCAGATAAGTCAGATCCTATATTTCATCGGGAAGATCTCAGACGTTTTAGTTTAGTTCAGAGATAGAGTGTGAAAACAGGTCTTTTGGCCCATCGAATCCATGCCATCCAGCGATCATCCATGTATTAATTTGATGTCCTACACACTAGGGACAATTTGGAGGGAGCCATTCACTGAGTTGTCAAATTTGCCAGCTCTTCAAAATGCCAGAATAACCCTGAATGATATTTGGTTTAGTTTATAGATGCAGCACGGGAACAGGCCCTTCGGTCCACTGAGTCCGTGCCGACCAGCAAACCCCGTACACTAGCACTGTCCTACACACTAGGGACAATTTACAATTCTTACTGATGCCAATTAATATACAAACCTGTACATCTTTGGAATGTGGGAAGAAACCAGAGCTCCCGGAGAAAACCCACATGATCACAAGGAGAACGTACAAACTCTGCACAGACAGCACCCGTAGTCAGGATCGAACCCAGGCCTCTGGTGGCTATAAGGCAGCGATTCTACTGTGCGCCACTGTGCACATTATACAGATCATCAGCAATTGTACCTGCACAGCGGAAGCTGATGGAAAGGTTGGATATTAAATGAAAGACAACATCTCCAGACATTTGGAAATCCAGCAAGACATGGTTGGGAGGACTATATTCAGTTAGTGGCACCATTCCTCAGAGAAATTATCAGCTCACAGACACATTCACACGGACACCCGTGTAAAACCGCGTCCACCACTTTAAATGTGGAGGATGGAAGGTGGTGGCTTAAACCAAAGAGAGACACAAAAAGCTGGAGTAACTCAGCTAGTCAGACAGCATCTCTGGAGAAAAGTAATGGGAGACGTTTCAGCTCCAGACCCTTCTTCAGACCAAGAGTCCGGGGAAAGGGAAACGAGAGAGATTCAAGGTGCTATAGAGAGAGATAGAACAAATGAATGAAAGATATGCATAAAAGTAACAACGATAAAGGAAAATGATAGCTGTGGCTAACAACTAACAATGTACAATGTGCAGGCACAGGGTCTTAGGGGACGTTTCAGTCTGAAGAAGGGTCTTCCCGAAATTACACCCATTCCCTCTCTCCAGAGATGCTGCATGTCCTACTCCAGCATTTTGTGTCTACATTGCATGGAGTGCTAGTATGAGCTGGAAGTGTTCTGAACATTGTTTTAAAGGGGAGGTACAATGGCACAGCGGTAGAGCAGCTGCCTCACAGTGCCAGAGACCCCGGTTCGATCCTGGCTGCGGGTGCTGGCTGCGTTTGTACACTCTCCCCCTGTAACCGCGTGGGTTTTTTCCGGGTGCTCTGGTTTCATCCCAAAGATGTACAGGTTTGTAGGCAAATCGGTGTGTGTAAATTATCCTCAGTGTGTAGGATGCAAAAGTGGGGTAACATAGAATTAGTGTAAGGGTGATCGAGAGTCAGTCAGGTCAGTTGTTACGTTTTGTGTCTCCCTTCGGTGTGATGCATCATCTGCAGCTCCTTCCTACACTGCAGCTCCTTCCTACACTGCCCTCTCCGTGTTCTCTGCAGGATGCCTGACCTGCTGGGTTCCTCCCGTGGCCTACTCCCACCCTCTGTGCTTCGGGTGCCCAGGAACGAGAAGAGACGACTCAGCTGTCAACTTTAACCATCTGTGAAAATCGCCCCAGGTCTTCCCATTTATTTATTTTTTTGTTGTTGCAGCGAACACACAGGCTCTTAATCAGGGCAGGTTGAGGACGTATGCAACAACGCTCCATACCGGCAAAGAGGGCGGCTCATCCAACGGTGGCTGGTTGGCGGGAATATCTAGCTTGAGCCAAGGCGGTTTCTTCCTCTGCAGGCTGCTCGAGCTGTCTCTCCGTTCGTCAGACATCTTTGTGGATCAGGGCAGAGATCTGCTGGAACAAAAAGCAAACTTCAGCACCTCATTCTGCAGCATGTGCAGCCGGTAAACAAGAATCGGCTCCGCCACATGCGCGGGAATGTCAAACACGGTCAAAACTTCCCTTGTTGATTCACGCACGAGGTGCTTCCCTGCTCCTCCGGTGCATGGCGCTTTTCACCACGGTGAGGGATGGTTTCATGCAGAGACACGCCAAGACTATGCACAGCCTTGGGGTGAACCAGTGAAACACTCACGCTGCTGTGGATCTCCACGTAGCCTGCACTTCAACGCTGCAGGTAGCATAGAAACCTACAGCACCCGGTCGACAGCAGGGAAACAACTTAACCATTCATGAGGCACAGGAAGCGAATTGGGCCATTCGGCCCATCGTGTCTACTCTGCCATTCAATCTACCTTTCCCTCTCAACCCCATTCTCCTGCCTTCTCCCTGGAACCTTCGACCCTCTTACTAAACAAGAACACGTCAACCTCAGCTTTAAAAATACCCAATGACTTGGCCTCCACAGACTTGAGATTTCAAAGATACAGCGTGGAAACAGGCCCTTCGGCCCACCTAACACTATCCTGCACACTGGAGATAATATACCCAATTAACCTACAAAACTATACGTCATTGGAGTGTGGGAGGAAACTGGAGAAAACCCAGGGTCACAGGGAGGATGTACAGACTTTGTGCTTGTACCTGGGTCTCTGGTGAGATAAGCCCCCCCCCCCCCCACCCCCCCCCCCACCCCCCCCCCCCCCCCCCCCCCACCTTCCCCCCCCCCCCCCCATTCCCCCCCCCTCCCCCCCCCCCCCCATTCCCCCCCCTCCCCCCCTCATCGTTGTAAACTTCCAAGCTAGAGTTTTCACTCTAGCGTTTAGCAAACAAATTAAGTTATCTTAAATTACCTTACATTAAATAATTGAATTTGAACTCTACAGAAGCTTTCTGATGTCAAATTATCTAGTAATTGAAATCAAGCGACTCCCAGTTAGAATAAAGAGGTAATAGTTGTTCTTGTCACATGCCTTCTACAGGTTCATTCACCAAATCAAATCCAAACACATGCAGGAATGCGTTCACACTGAATACAGGAATCTATCCCGCGTCACACCAGGGCAACGCCAATTAATCCCTTGGGTTCCCCATCTGTATATCCAACTCCCCTTCCAAGACTATTCCCTCTGCATAAAACATGTTCAAGAATTCATAAGTTCCAGGAGCACAATTGGGCCATTCGACCCATCAGGTCTATTCCGTCATTCAATCCTGCCTTCACCCAGTAACTCCTGATATCCGTACTAATCAAGAATCTGTTAATCCCCACCTTAAAAATACCCAATGACTTGCCTACCAAAGCCATCTGTGACAATCAATTCCCCAGATTCACCATCCCCTGACTAAAGAAATTCCTCCTCATATCTTTTCAAAAGGTTCGTCGTTTTATTCTGAGGCTATGGCCTCTGACCATAGACTCTCCCCCTAGTGGAAACATCCTCTCCACATCCACTCTATCTAAGCCTTTCACTATTCGGTAAGTTTAATTGACCTACCCCTCTCCCCACCCTTCGAAACTCCAGCGAGTACAGGCCCAGCGAGTACAGGGGATGGGGGAGAAGGAGTAGAAACTCCATTAACCTTTTATAACTGTCCTTCCTTCACCATCCTTCTACCCATTTTCTAATCACTGCATCAGCTGTCTATCAGATACAACCATTACTTCACCGTCCACTCTGTCCATTGCACCCCTGCACAAAACCTCCCATTCCTTTTAATGTTTTTAGTTTTAGTTTTCGAGATACAGCAAGGAAATTGGCCCTACAGTCCACGCCGACCATTGGTCACCCTTTGGACTGTTCGAGATGCAACTGCTAATTGGGACATCAATCTATCTCTTTGGAAGTCTAATCTGGAGCACAGAATACTAGAGCCCAGGAATATGCCCCATCGGCCCACCATGTCGGAGTTAATCACAATGCCAAGACCTATTCTTATCTGCCTGCACATAATCCATATCCCACCATTTCCATACACCTATCCAAAAGCATCTTAAATATGTCTCCACAACCACTGGCCGAGCATTCCAGGTGCCCACCGCCCTGTGTGTGTAAAAAAAAACTTGCCCCATACATCTCCTTTAAACGTTGTCTATCTTACCTTAAAGCTATCTATGTCCTCTAGGCCTTGGCATTACCAACATGGGACACAGCTCTGGTTATCTAACCTATCTGTGCCCCATATAATTTTATACTCCAACCACCCTCTGAGTAAAAGAAGAGGTTGCCTCACACATCGCCCAGAGATCCCATAGAAAACCCACGTGGGTCACGGAGAGCGTACAGACTCCGTACAGACAGTACCCGTAGTCAGCATCGAACCTAAGGCAGTGACTCTACCGCTGCGCCACCGTGCCGTGATGTCACCACAGTGAACAGCACACAGCACATCCTCACCTTCTCGCAGCTCGCTTTACATTTGGACAACGGCCACCATCTCTCGCCAATACTCGAGTACAGCCTCATATTCTCATTCATTCAGCGATTAGTTTTAAGTAACCCTGCTCTCCTGATCAATCAGAATGTTGGAGTCGCTGACTGTATACACCGGTTAAAGACAGAGCAGCACTTGCAGGAAACGAAAGCTGTATTTTGTTGAATCAACTACAATTTTCCATACACACCTCCCAAGGGAGATGGTGGTGCTTTTTGCCAAAGATAAATAATGTTCGTATAAATTTAGTTGCTCGATGCCAGAGATCATAGCTTGAAAAAGAACATTTATCTGTGGGAAGCTTTGGAGGGGAAGAGGGGGAGGCGTGGGGAAGAGTTAACCCATTTGAGCGCTGCAGGCGGATTTACGAACCATGTTGCAATTGGAAGTGATTTGGGATCAATCCGAGCTTCTGCACAGACTTACATTTTAACTTGGCCTCACTCCTGCAAAGCCAAGCCATGCGGGATAAAAGATGCAATTAGGGCCACTCAGTGGCGCAGCGGGCAGAGCTGCTGCTGTACAACACCAGAGACCCGGGCTCGATCCTGTCCTCGGGTGCTGTCCATGTGGAGTTTGCACGTGCTCCGGTTTCCTCCAACATCACAAAGAGGTGAAGGTGGGTAGGTTAATTGGCCTTGAATTGGTGCAAATTGCCCCGAATGTGTGGTGAGTGGACGAGAAAGTGGGATAACTTAGAACTGGTGAGAATAGGTGATCGACTTTACTTATAGATATACAGCACGGAAACAAGTCCTGTGGCCACCGAGCCCGTGCCGACCAGCGATTGCCCTGTACACTAACACTAAACAACAAGGACAATTTACAATTTTTACCAAAGCCAATTTCATTTTTTTTAGTTTGTTAGATTTAGAGATGAAGCACGGAAACAGGCCCTTCAGCCCACGCAGTCCGTACTGACCAACGATCCCCACACATTAACGCTATCCTACACACACTCGGGACAATTTACGATTACACCAAGCCGATTGACCAACAAACCTCTATATCTTTGGAATTGAGGAAAACCCACATGGTTTTATAAATACATTAGGGGGAAAAGGGGAACTCGAGAGAGAGTGCGACCTCTCAGGAATCAAAGTTTAAATCGAAGGTCGACACAAAATGCTGGAGTAACTCAACGTGACAGGCAGCACCTTTGGAGAGAAGGAAGTCTGAAGTAGGGTCTCGACGCGAAATGTCATCCATTCCTTCTCTCCAGAGATGCTGCCTGTCCCACCGAGTTACTCCAGCATTTTGTGTCGACCTTCGATTTAAACCAGCATCTGCAGTTTTTTCTTACACACATTGTTGGCCACTGTGGGCAAGTTGGGTCGAAGGGCCTGTTTCCACACTGTATCACCCTATGACTCTAACGTAAAGACTCTGTACAGACAGCCCCTGGGTCTCATGCGCTGTACGGCAGCTACTCCACCATTGCGCCACTATGCTGCCCAAGTTAATGCATAGACTGAAATTTTAACTTGCCACGACTCCAATAAAACCCAGGCATGCGAGAGAAGTGAAGCAATGGGGGCACCACAGAGGTGCAACAGGTCGAGCTGCTGCCCGACAGCACCAGAGACCCAGAGTTCAATCTTGTCCTCGGGTTCTGTCCGTGTGGAGTTTGCACGTTGGAGATTGGTGTGATCAGCCTGTTTCATTGCTGTAACTCTAAACTAAACTAAAATAACACCTGACAATTACCTTCCTCGATTTTGCCAACGTCCTTTCTCCACTGACTCCTTTGAGTGGGTGACCACAGGGAAGAGTGGGGTTAGTCTTTAAGCCCACAGAGAGGGGTCCAATATAGCCAGCGGGACCGCAACAACGTGCCTGTACCATGCTCTTCCCCCACTGGCCATCTGTACTACCAAGGAGCAGGGAAGTTTCCCAGCATCAACATCCTGCTCTAGACGTCAAATCAGGTCGCGAACATTTCTATGTGGCTCGTTACAAGATCTTTTGCTTCAGGAAACAACATGTTACACTACGCTCTCCTCTTTAGAGTCCACTCGCCGTGTTCTGATCCTCGCCTCCATCCACCCTACCTTCAGCAAACATTTCCTGAATGACGTTACCCCCTCCCATGCACCGAGTACGAGAGCAGCTTGGTTGTTGGAACATTTCAAACACTAACCTTGTGCTAAACACAACGACCTTGAGAAACTCAACGGGTCAGACTGCATCTCTGGAAGGAATGGATAGGTGATGTTTTGGGTTGGAACCCTTCTTTAGATCGAAGGGACTCTTCTACAGACTGAAGGGTCCAGACCCAAAGCGTATCCTCCACAGATGCTGCCTTTCCAGCTGAGTTACCCCAGCACTATTTTGCTCAAGAATCCAGCATCTGCAATTCCTTGTGTCTCCATTAATAGTCATAGAGTTAAACAGTGCAAAAACAGGCCCTTCGGCCCAACTTGCCCACGCCGACCAACATGCCCCATCTACACTAGTCCCATCTGCCTGCATTTGGCTCACCCCCCTCTAAACCTATCCTATCCAAGTACCTGTTTAAATGTTTCTAAAACATTATGATAGTCCCCACCTCAACTACATAGAAACATAGAAAATAGGTGCAGGAGGAGGCCATTCGGCCCTTCGAGCCTGCACCGCCATTCGATATGATCATGGCTGATCATCCAACTCAGTATCCCATCCCTGCCTTCTCTCCATACCCCCTGATCCTTTTAGCCACAAGGGCCACATCTAACTCCCTCTTAAATATAGACCATGAACTGTGGCCTCAACTACCTTCTGTGGCAGAGAATTCCACAGTTTCACCACTCTCTGTGTAAAAAAATGATTTCCTCATCTCGGTCCTAAAAGACTTCCCTCTTATTCTTAAACTGTGACCCCTAGTTCTGGACTTCCCCAACATCGGAAGCAATCTTCCTGCATCTAGCCTGTTCAACCCCTTAAGAATTTTGTAAGTTTCTATAAGAAACTCCGGAAGCTCGTCCATACATTCACAACCCCTTGGGTAAAAAAAAAAGTTGACCCTCAGGTTCGTATTAAACCTTTCCCCCTTCACCTTAACTATTGTTATTTATGGACAAGGCCAAGTTGCTGCCTGTTCAACAGAGTACCCAGCCGGGTTGGCCGATTCTCATCTGTATAGCGATTAAATAAAGGTTCCTCCGTCTTAAGTCTGAAAACTCCCAACTCTATATATCACTATTGCTCACAACAAAAGTACAAAGACTGTACGACCACAAATTCATCCATTTGCTTCATGCAGAACCACACATGTACATCAATGTTACTTACACAAACTCCTGGCAACTCAAAGCACAAAATCCATTATTTCTGAAGTTCGCAGAAAGTATGATTGAAGTTCAGGAACGGCAACAAAGTGAGGCAACCACCGACAAACGTTGTAAAGAGCCCTCCTCGGAAAAAAAATATCCGGCAGAATGAACGGAGATATCAGGGGCTGATAGCTGGATGTTAGCTATTCGTTACTGGGTTAGAGACACTTTGTATCGCTTCCTCAAAAGATTTCTAAGACACATCTGAATGATTCAGCTAACGTCAGGAATGATTGAGCAATTCGAACAGAACAGGAAAAGGCACTTCAGCCCACAACGTGTTGTGCCGAACACAAATCCAAAATGATAATCTCATCTGCCTACCCCTCCAATCCTTGCTAATGCACATGCCCACATGAAAGATTCTCAAATCCATACTAATTTCCACTCCGATTCAGACTATCCTATCTAATATGTGCAGGAAAGAAGTGCAGATGCTGATTTACACCGAAGGCAGACGCAAAATGCTGGAGTAACTCAGCGGGACGGGCAGCATCGCTGGAGTGCAGGAATGGGTGATGGTTTTGGGTTACCCCAGCATCTTGCGTTCATCATATCTCATAATTGACCTGCATTGCACCCACTAGTGTTTCACCCTGGTAGATCGTAACCGACTTTCCCTTGACACTGAACACATGTTGTTTCCCATTGTTACGACTATGTAAATGAATGGACCACGAACAACCATGTAAAAGAAGATTCAAACTCTTCTATTCCCTCAATCCCAACAAGTTAGATACATCCTCAGCACGTTCGACAATTTTGCATTTAATTTGGATATTTCTGTTATTTTCACGTGGGCTGAAAAGCAGCCAATTCTGACTCTTGCTCCTTTCTTGTGAAAAGTCTGAGGAGATTCTAAATGCTGGACTCTTGAGTGTCAGAGTCATACAGTGTGGAAACAGGCCCTTCGGCCCAACTTGCCCACACCGACCAACATGTCCCATCCACTCCAGACCCACTTGCCTGCGTTTGGCCCATATCCCTCTAAATCTGTGCTATCCATGTACCTGTCTAATTGTTTCTTAAACGTTGCGATAGTCCCTGCCTCAACAACCTGCTCCGGCAGTTCATTCCATATTCGTGTGAAAAGGTTACCCCTCAGGTTCCTATTAAATCCTTGCCCCCTCACCTTAAACCTATGTCGGGTGTCGGGGGTTATGGGGAGAAACCAAGAGAATGGGGTTAAGAGGGAAAGATAATTCAGCCATGATTGAATGGCGGAGTAGATGATACTTGATGACACTGTGCGTCTACCCGATTCCTTTCAAGTGTTGTACACCTCCATAAGCGGTGTTGTGGTAAAGTTTTCTGCCGAATAAATTGGAAATTTAACGTGATAAATTTCCCCTTTTTTGCACCATGTACATTTACAGTATTACAGAGCTTCAAAATGTGATCACTTTAAATTGAAACTACGCCACTGGTTGGAAGGGGGGAAAAAGCATAATATACTTCCTCATCTGCTGTTAGTTTACTTAACTAAATATAGCTTCTTTCTGGAGCACCAGGAACCTTGACTCACATTTTGCAAACTTCCCATGAAACAAAAAACCCACACCACACTATTTCATAGCCTGCTGCAATTTTAGATGGCGTTCCTGCATTAATGCTTAGAAGTTGCATCTCACCTATTTTTAGTGCACTCATCCATTTTTGCCCCAATGCCCATCTACAATGTGGTGGTGAAGTTTTAAAATCTGACGCAGTACAGTCAAGTCAAGTCAAGTTTATTTGTCACATACACATACGAGATGTGCAGTGAAATGAAAGTGGCAATGCTCGCGGACTTTTGTGCAAAAGACAAACAACAAAACAACCAAACAAATTATAAACACAAACATAACACACATATTCTTTTACATAATAAATAATGGAAGGAAAAACGTTCTGTAGAGTTAGTCCCTGGTGAGATAGGCATTTACAGTCCGAATTGCCTCTGGGAAGAAACTCCTTCTCAACCTCTCCGTTCTCACTGCATGGCAACGGAGGCGTTTGCCTGACCGTAGCAGCTGGAACAGTCCGTTGCAGGGGTGGAAGGGGTCTCCCATGATTTTATTTGCTCTGGAGTTGCACCTCCTGTTGTATAGTTCCTGCAGGGGGGTGAGTGAAGTTCCCATAGTGCGTTCGGCCGAACTGGAGATGGTGCCTGCAGCACCTCAGAAACACAAGGTAACCTCGTTTCATCTATATATCCGCCACCTAACCCTCCTCGCTCAAAACACTCCCCCTGCCCAGTTATTCTCCTACTAGTTATTTCTGGGAGAACGGCTGAAGACTCTGTTCCAGCCATACAGCTGCTAACATGTGGCTTCCAGTTATAAAGTTGTTCAAAACCCCTCCGGGAGGTACCCTTGCAACAATTTCCTGTAGTTTCCCTCGAGTTGAAGAAAATACCATGATTAATTGCTCCTTTCAGAGAACGCAACGGCAAGCCGCTATTTCCATCATGTCCCGAAACACGGGATTTGTGGCCTTCAGTTGGAGGGAGCTTTGCAAGTGGTCTGTTGTTCCACAAACTATTACTGAAAGATTTCATGCAGAAAGGACAAATAGCATGCAGAAATAAATAAATAGATATTTAAAAATAGGTTCAAAACCTTCAGATGCAGGTTATTTCAGTGCTAGCATTTGTATATCAAGAGGATTGGGATACAAAAAACACAGAGATGTAATGCTGAGGCTCTATAAGGCGCTGGGTCAGGCCACATTTGGAGGACTGTGAGACCATTTGGGTCCCAAATCTGAGGAAGGGTGTGCTGGCTCTGGAGAGGGTCCAGAGGAGGTTTACAAGAATGATCCCAGGAATAAGTGGGTTAACATATGATGAGCGTTTTACAGCACTGGGCCTGCATTCGCTGGAGTTTAGAAGGATGAGGGAGGGCCTCAATGACATTTACCGAATAGTGAAAGGCACAGAGTGGATGTGGAGAGGATGTTTCCACTGGTGGGAGAGTGGAGGACGTAGCCTCAGAATTAACAGACTTTCCTCTAGGAAGGAGTAGAGGAATTTCTTTAGTCAGAGGGTGGTGAATATGTGGAATTCATTGCTGTGGAGGCCGTCACTGGATATATTTAAGGCACAATTAGATAGATTCTTGATTAGTAAGGGGGTCAGGGGTTTATGGGGAGAAGGCAGGAGAATGGGGTTAGGAGGGAGAGATAGATCAGCCATAATTGAATGGCGGAGTAGATTTGATGGATCGAATGGCCTAATTCCGCCCCTATCACCCAGAACAAGTTGTTTGTGTCTATCTTTGGGAAACAATAACCATCCTAAACACCTTTAAATGCTACGGCCCCCACAATCAGAATGTGGATTATAGAAATGACGGAGACCTTAAACGTGGAAAGAATTAGACTTGCCCTGTTGGACAAACAGGAATTATTCGTTGGAACATGGTCTCCTTTTATTGAGTACTTAAAGGGTCAGAATAGTTCAGCACAGGAACCTGACTAGCACCCGGACTAAAGATTGGATGAAATACTACACTTTGAAATATACGAACATATCTCGAATTATGTCTTTAAACTTAAACAAACTTTTCCATGCTTCCTTAATTACCTTTTTCACCCCTCTCTCTTTTTTTTTTTTTTTTTTTTTTTTTTTATTTTCCCCCTCTCTTTCCCTCTTCTTTCCCTCTATTTCACCTATCCTTTTAGTTCTATCTAGTTATAAAAAAAAAAAAAAAAAAAATGTAAAAAATATTGGAGACAATGTAATAATAACTGTCAATGTTATCATTTTAAAAATGTAAGACAGTAATGATGTAATAGACTATGTACTTATCTCCAATAATAATAAAAATATAAATTAAAAAAAAAAAAAAATGTTAATTGTTGAACGCTGAGTGTTAAAGAGAGAAGAAAATATTAGCAGGCTATATGATGCAAAAAAGGTTCCATGAAACGGAACTTAATGAAGCCATTCCACTATTAAAAATATCGTCTATCAAACACCTTTAACTATTAAAACATTAATGAGGCATAAAGCCAGTAAAGAGATTTATTGTAAAAAGGTTCCTGCTGGGCCCATCTTAAGGCAAATGGTTTACTGTCCCATTTCCATGCTCATTAAATTTATAAAGTCACATTAAATATACTTCACGCACCAACTAACGTCAGCAGCTTCACGAATATCACTCGCATTGAGCTAATCATTACAAGGTGGGACCCATTCACCTTGAGCCTCATGCTCTCGACCTCAGTGTTTGATTGTAACTCCACTAGCAAAATGCCAGTGGATTACTGATTAGGGTCCTTAACAATAGTGAGTAGAGAGAACACATTATTTTCTGTGTGATTTAGTTTAAGAGATACACAGCTGACCCAGGCCCTTCGACCCACCAAGTCTGAGCTGACCAGCCATCCCAGCTCATTAACACTATCCTACACACACTAGGGACAATTACAAATTTACCAAGCCAATTTTACCACACCATACCAAGCTACAACTCCGCACGTCTTTGTAAAAAAAAGTAAATTGTCCATAGTGTGTATGATTGAGTTTGTGTGTGGGGATCGTTGGTTGGCATGGACTAGATGTACCAAAGGGCCTGTTTCCACGCTGTATCTCTAAACTAAACTAAACGCAAAACTGTTTACGAAGGAACTGCAGATGCTGGAAAATCAAAGGTAGAGAAAAGTGCTGGAGAAACTCAGTGGGTGAGGCAGCATCAATGGAGCTAAGGAAATAGGCAACGTTTCGGGTCGATACCCTTCTTCAGACTGATTTAAGGGTGGGGGGGGGGGGGAAGAAGAAGAAAGGAAGAGGCAGAGCCAGTGGGCTGAGGGAGAGCTGAGAAGGGGAGGAGAAAGTAAGGACTACCTGAAATATTCATGCCGCTGGGGTGCAAACACAAAACTACATCAGAGTTTGGACAGCCAGGATCAGTTTGGACCAGGACTCGCCAATTTTACCCACTTTCAAGCTATTGTTAGCTTTAAGATGATTTTAATGGAACCACTTGGATGGCGGTGCTCCATCACCTGCTGTTACCAATAGCAACGTATATGAACGAGAGCCTGACCCCGTATAGTAATAATAGATGTAGGAAAGAACTGCAGATGCTGGTTTAAATCAAAGGTAGAGACACAAACTGCTGGAGTAACTCAGCGGGACAGGCAGCATCTCTGGAAAGAAGGAATGGGTGACGTTTCGGTTCGAGACCGTTCTTCAGACTGAATAATAATAGTGGATGCTACATTTGAACAATTATCTGTCCCAATTTACAAATTTTCCACTGATTAATACAAAATAAAACATCACAAAACATCATTAAATGAGTTTGGTGAAGTTGGCGACAGTTTTTTAAGACTTGTTTTCGAGATACAGAATGGAAACACAGAGTCCGTGTGACCAGTGATCACCCCATAGACCAGCACATACTGGGGACCATTTACAATTTACAGAGGTTAATTAACCTACAAAATTGCACCTCTTCGGAACGTGGGAAGTAACCGGAGCACCGCAGTCACAGGGAGAACGTACAAACTCCGCACAGACAGCACCCGCGGTCAGGATTGAATCTGGGTCTCTGTCGCTGTGAGACCACAACTCTACGATGCGCCACCGTGTCACCTGCGCAGTTATGGAAATAAAGTGGTTCGATCAGCTGGCTGCCAACAGTCTTCTAACATTCTGTAGCATGGTAAAATCCCGCTTCATGTTGGTTGCCAAAGTCATGCAAATGCCTTGCAGGCAGGAAATGTTTGTTGGCTATTTTTACATGTTAAAATTTGCATCATTTACATCAAAGGTTCTCATTTCCTCAATGTACCTGCAGAAGAGGCAAAGAGTGTCCACTGTCCACAGATCTTTAGGTTAATTGGCTTGGTATAATTGTAAACTGTCCCTAGTGTGTGTAGGATAGTGTTAGTATGCAGGGACTGCTGGTCAGCATGGACTCGTTGGGCCGAAGGGTCTGTTTCCGCGCTGTATCTCCAAACTAAACACGTTGCGAAGGCAAGAACTGAGAAACACAATCCTCCCTTTGGCTTGCTGCCCCATGTGTCACCTGCCTGGTTGCTATTCCAAACAAATTAGCACCAATTCAGAAATAGAAGGCTTGTGCAGAATGGTGCTTGCAAAATACTCCCACCTCACATTTGCTAAAAACTGCTGGAGGGAATATTGAACATTGCAAGTAATATTCAGATTTTAGTTTCTCTCCTCGCCAAAGACTTTCTCCTGCACAGTGGGCATCCCATCTTGAGATTTCACACTTCCTCTTCATTCATTATGCTTGCACTAGAGCTCGCCAACCTCCTCTCCTGCTCCGACCTCTGCACCATATAAACTTCTTCAACCATATTTGCAGTCACTTTGTCATTTTGCAAAAACCTGCACGTCTTTGGAGCGTGGGAGTCAGATGGCTACATCTCGGGGTAAGATGGAACCAGCGGCGCTGGTTCCATCTTACCCCGAGATGTAGCCATCTGATTCAGCTCTTCACCAGCCTCCACCCTCTTCAATGTCCCTCCTCCCAGCCTCGGCTCCTCCAGCAACTACTCATAAGTCCACTTGACATCGGAGCAGAATTAGGCCATTCGGCCCATCGAGTCTGCTCCGCCATTCAATCATGCCTCGTGTTCCTAAGTTTATGAAGGGTGTCAGGGGTTATGGGGAGGAGGCAGGAGAATGGGGTTGAGAAGGAAAGATGCTAGAATGGCGGAGTAGAATTGATGGGCAGAATTAGGCTATTCGGCCCACCAAGTCTACTCCGCCATTCAATCATGGCTGATCTATCTTTCCATCTCAACCTCATTCTCCTGCCTTCTCCCCATAACACTCAACAGCCTCTGGGGAAGCCCCCCTCCTGTCCCCCCCACCTCCACACCCAGATCATTCACCACAACCGTCCAGCCATCATTTACCAAATTGTTTGACAGCTACTGGCCGGCTCCATTTTCCAGCAGTTGTCCCCAGCCAAGCAGCACTTACCCTCACATTGGGCATCTCTCCATGTGCCACCTCATCACCACTCCTCTTACGGGCAAAGAAAAATAAATGGTGGACAACAAGCTAGTCCGGTCACTGCCAGATCTGGGCAGGACACAAGCATGACCGAGTCCAACTTCTGACCTGATGTAAACTAGGGATTATTCCATACTGATCCCTAAAAATAAAGGTCAGCATGGTGGTGCAATTGTAGAGTTGTTAGGGTTGAACTTGGGTTCAATCCTAACTACCAGTGCTGTCTGCATGGACTTTGCACGTACTCCTTGTGACCGCGTGGGTTTTCTCCGGGTGCCCCGGTTTCCTCCCACGCTCCAAAGACGTGCAGGTTTTTGTAAGTGAATTGACCGCCGCAAAATTGCCCATAGCGTGTAGGATAGAACTAGTGTATGGGTGATTGCTGATCGGCGCGGACTCAGTGGGCCGAAGGGCCTGTTTCCACGCTTTAGGGGCAATGTACCAGGAAAACAAAATCTGCATTGTGCGACTGTGCATCTCTACCCAACTACTCGAAGCTACTTGAGAATGCTGACCAAACATTATCATCATCCATCACCTCGCAGTCTCCTAGACCCATTCTTACAAATGTGTAGAACGTAAACAGAACAGTACAGGAACTGACCCTTCCGCCCACTACATACATGATGCCAAGTTAAACTAATCTCCTCTTCCTGCATGCGATCCATATCCCTCCATTCCCTGCATATCTATGAGAATATCAGCCATGATTGAATGGTGGATTAGACTCGATGGGCTGAATGGCCTAATTCTACTCCTATGTCTTAGATGTGGACTACTAAACCAGACTGCAGGCCCAGCCGACAAGAAGGGGGCTTGAGTTAGTTCAGCTTTTAGTTTCAGTTTTAGAGAAACAGGCCCTTCGTCCCGCCAAGTCCGTGCCGGCCAGTGATCACCCTGTACACTGGCACTACCTTACACACCAGGGACAATTTACACTTTTTACTGAAGCCAAATTAACCTACAAACCTCTACGTCTTTTCGTAATGCATTTCGTTGTCTCTGTACTGTACACTGACAATGACAATTAAAATTGAATCTGAATCTGACGTCTTTGTCGTGTGGGAGGAAATAGGATCCAGAGAAAACCCACGCGGTCACGGGGAGAACGCACAAACTCCATACAGACAGCATCCGTGGTCGGGATCGAACCTGGGTCTCCGTCGTTGAAAGGCAGCAACTCTACCGCTGTGCCGCCCGGAGTCTTGAAGACTTTGTCTCGGCCACTTAGTGTTCCTCCCAAATCGAGGAAAGCTGGAGGATGGCACCAGCTGTCACGGCTTCTGACGAGTTGCAAATAGGGTTTGCCAACTTTCTCACTCACAAGTAAGGGACAAAAGGTCAAAATACGGGACAAATTCCCGACGGCTATTTGTTGACCGACTCGGCCGGGGCTGGGTGAATGTTGAGTTGGCCCGGGTGCTGGACTGCACACAAAGCCCAGCCGGCGAGCCAGCTGAGGAGTGTTGGCCCACGCGACACCGCACGCAGAGTTCGGCACCCTATCCAACTCATGAACCGATGATCGGCCGTGAGAAGGAGGGATGGTGATGGTGGTGTCGGTGGTAAACGAAGGTCGGACAGCTGGCCGGGCTGCCGACCGATGGGGCCACGGGCGAGGTGCTGCTGCTGCACTCCATGGGCTGCACTACGTCGGGTAGGGCGAGGCGGGGCCGGACACGGCACTCCGACCCGACAGTCCCCTCGACCCAAGCAGTAGCCGTCAAATACGGGACAAGGGTGATCCCGTATGGGACAAATCAATTTAGCCCAATACACGGGATGTCCCGGCTAATACGGGACAGTTGGCAACCCTATTTGCAAGTTTGTCCCTATATGTTCATGCAGGATGAACAAGTTGCCTTTTAAATAAGGCCTGCACCCCAGCTTTCCTTCAGTCCACTATTCTACCAGTGAGGAGGTTAGTTCCAATGCCAGCGTCAGCAGCCAACACAAACAGCACCAGTGGGATTAGAGCTGGACTAAATGGCAACATTCCCGTATCTATATTCAGCACGGCCACAAAAGCAGCTTCGCCAGCAACTCCGCAATGAGGAGAATTTGTCAATTTCATACGAGGTATTTTTGTGCTTCCGTAACATGGGCAAGCACAACAGACCACGTTAACAGCAAAATCCCACACTAGTAGTGGTTAATATAAGTCGATGAGAGATAGCATTAAAGCACTGTCTTTTTTCTTGCAAAGCCCCATACATGATCGGCATGGCAGTGTTAACGTCAGCTGCTTGAATGTTTAGTTTAGTTTAACGTCATGTGGACCGTGGTACAGGGAAACCCTTTTATGTTGCAGGGTAACCAGTCAGCAGAAAGCCTCTACACAATTACAATCCAGCCATTCATGGTGTACAGATACATGGCCGTGCAAGATGAAGTGCAGTTTAGTTTATTGTCAGTCTGAAGAAGGGTCTCGACCCAAAACCTCAACCATTCCTTCTATCCAGAGATGCTGCCTGGCCCAAGTCAAGTCAAGTCAAGTCAAGTTTATTTGTCACATACACATACGAGATGTGCAGTGAAATGAAAGTGGCAATGCTCGCGGACTTTTGTGCAAAAGACAAACAACAAAACAACCAAACAAATTATAAACACAATCATAACACACATATTCTTTTACATAATAAATAATAGAAGGAAAAACGTTCTGTAGAGTTAGTCCCCGGTGAGAAAGGCGTTTACAGTCCGAATTGCCTCTGGGAAGAAACTCCTTCTCAACCTCTCCGTTCTCACTGCATGGCAACGGAGGCATTTGCCTGACCGTAGCGGCTGGAACAGTCCGTTGCAGGGGTGGAAGAGGTCTCTCATGATTTTGTTTGCTCTGGAGTTGCACCTCCTGTTGTATAGTTCCTGCAGGGGGGTGAGTGAAGTTCCCATAGTGCGTTCGGCCGAGTTACTGAGTTACTCCAGCATTTTGTGTCTATCTTCAGTGTAAACCAGCATCTGCACTTCCTCCCCACACATTTAGTTTATTTATAGTTTATTTATCTTTTGTCATGTGTACCGAGGTGCGGTGAATGCCCAGTATAGTCCAATTACAGATATTTAATTCCGAGGGTCTCCAGTGAGGTAAATAGTAGCTCGGGATCGCTCTTAAATTTGAGAATTCCTGCATAATCTTAAAATGTTTTTTTCAAAGAATATCAAGTTTTGGAGGCCTTGGCTTGAGGCAACAGTGGGAGAGGACATTCACCTATCATAATTAGGGGGTCAACACTAAGAGCCTCTGACGTAGTACTAATATGTACCAAAAGTACAGCTTGCCAAGGGAAGTAACTGGTTAGAGAGGTTTTACTAAAAAAAATATATAAAGTACACATTTCACAGGATACAGTGTGAAAAAAGTAAGCAGCAAAACCCTGTGGGTGGTACACTAAACCAACGAGCAGGAAACTAATGGACCGCACAACCAAAGAAAATTTACTGCAAGGAAAGACGTCAGTTAGTCCATTGTATCCGTGCCAACTCTGCTACAGCGACGCATCACAGGTAGGCAGTGAAGAAAACTAATGGCATGTTGGCCTTCATTGCGAGAGGATTTCAGTTTAGGAGCAAGGAGGTCCTACTGCAGTTGTACAGGGCCCTGGTGAGACTGCACCTGGAATATTGTGTGCAATTGCAGTCTCCTAATTTGAGGAAGGACATTGAGGGAGTGCAGCGTAGGTTCATCAGGTTAAGTTCCGGGTTGGAGGGACTGACATATGATGAAAGAATGGGTCGACTGGGCTTGTATTCACTGGAATTTAGAAGGATGAGAAGAAACATATAAAAATTCTTAAAAGGATTGGACAAGCTAGATACAGGAAAAATGGTCCTGATGTTGGGAGAGACCAGAACCAGGGGTCACGGTTTAAGAATAAGGGGTAGGCCATTTAGGACTGAGATGAGGAAAAACTTCACTCAGAGAGTTGTGAATCTGTGGAATTCTCTGCCACAGAAGGCGGTGGAGGCCGGTTCAGAGAGGGCATCACGGTGGTGCAGAGGTAGAGTTGCTGCCTAATAGCGAATGCAGCGCTGGAGACCCGGGTTCGATCCCGACCACGGGTGCTGTCTGTATGAAGTTTGTACCTTCTCCGCGTGACCTGCTTGGGTTTTCTCCAAGATTTTCGGTTTCCTCCCACACTCCAAAGACGTGCGGGTATGTAGATTAATTGGCTGGTAAGTGTAAAAATTGTCAAAATTATCCCCAGTGGGTGTAGGAGAATGTTAATGTGTGGGGATCACTGGTCGGCACGGACCCGGTGGGCCGAAGGGCCTGTTTCCGCACTGTATCTCTAATTCGCTGGATGGTTTCAAGAGTGATTTAGATTTTGCTTTTAGGGCTAACGGAATCAAGGGAGATGGGGGGAAAAAGCAGAAACGGGGTACTGATTTCAGGATGATCAGCCATGACAAACTTTAGATAATAACAGCTAAACAATAGACAATAGGTGCAGGAGTAGGCCATTCGGCCCTTCGAGCCAGCACCAACCTTCAATATGATCATGGCTGATCATCCACAATCAGTACCCCGTTTCTGCCTTCTCGCCATATCTCCTGGCTCCGCAATTTTTAAGAGCTCTATCTAACTCTCCCTTGAAAGCATCCAGAGAATTGGCCTCCACTGCCTTCTTAGGCAGAGAATTCCACAGATTCACAACCCTCTGTATGAAAAAGTTTTTCCTCATCTCCGTTCTAAATGGCTTACCTCTTATTCTTAAACTGTAGCCTCTGGTTCTGGACTCTCCCAACATCGGGAACATGTTTCCTGCCTCTAGCGTGTGCAAACCCTTACCTCTCATCCTTCTACACAAGCCCAGCCGCTCCATTCTAACAACATATGACAGTCCCGTCTTCATGGGAATTAACCTCGTGAACCCACGCTGCACTCACTCAATAGCAAGAATGTCCTTCCTCAAATTTCGAGACCAACGTGGTCTCACTAGGGCCCTGTACAGCTGCAGAAGGACCTCTTTGCTCCTATACTCAACTCCTCTTGTTATGAAGGCCAACATGCCATTCACTTTCTTTACTGCCTGCTGTACCTGCATGCTTACTTTCAGTGACTGATGAACAGGGACCCCCAGATCTCGGTGTACTTCCCCTTTTGCCCAACCTGACACCAAACAGATAATAATCTGCCTTCCTGTTTTTGCCACCAAACATTTTGGACAACAAGCGCAGAACATCGAGTGCGTATTGCTGGCTGTAAATCTCCCTAGTTGCATGGACCATTCATTTCCTGCCTCCTCAGTCAGTTTACCATCCATAGGGTTTTACCAGCCACTTTCTTCACTCCATGCATGTTTTCGGAGAGCTGAATGCGTACCTTCAGAGGAAAAAAAACCCCAAAGCCTTCCTAACTGTGCGTGTCCTTGCTTCTGTCTCTCTCCACACACAAAGTTTCACAACTGTACCTTTGGTAAATATTTATTACCCAGGTCCCAGGAGCTGAGTATTTCATTAGTGCGATGCTTTAGAATACTCTATTACATAATTCAGCACTGGGGATATTTTGCCAGGAACAAATGTGCTAACTGAATCAGTTTTAAAAGGGGTTATTACTACATTGCTTTCGTTGGACAAGTATCAATGAAGCACAGCAATGCTATTCGCAGAGGGAAAGCAAACAACTTCTGGTAGGCTTCTGGTAGGCGCCGACAATATTTTGCTTTTGTTGCCAACAAGGTTTGGTTTTTTAGTAAAAAAACATCTTTGCCCTGGGGCAAGAGTGCCATAACTGAGATGTTTCAGAGTAATAACCAAAGAATATACTGTTTAGTTTTTATTGCGTCAGAATAGTGTGGAGGCCAAGTCCAGCAGCTGATTACAATTGGGCTGAAGCAGCCAGGAGCACAGTTTAGGTCACGTGAGGTGGGTGGGGAGGGGGAAGTGTGCCGGAAGGAACTGCAGATGCTGGTTTACACCGAAGATTAGACTCAAAATACTGGAGCAACTGAGGTGGGGGAAGGGGGTGGGCGAGTGGTGGAAGCAAAGGCCATGGCTACCCCACGTCAATCAATAGCCTTCTTGGGCTGTCTGCCACTTTTCAGGCCGTCATCCGCTGAACATCAGTCTTTCACTTTGTTTTCTACGATCCTCCACCACTCTTTCTTTAGACTTTAGAGATACAGCGCGGAAACCCCCTTTACCGCTCTTGGCGTCGACTTCTGAACGGCCCCACTGGGAGCTGTCACAGTTTCTGTGGGGGTTTGTAGTGTAATTGGCTTCTGTAAATTGTCCCTCGTGTGTAGGAGAGAACTAGTATGCAGGTGATCGACAGTTGGTGCGGTGGACCCAAGGGCCTTTATCCGCACTGTATATCTAAACTCAAACTAAGATCAGATAATACTCTACATGAATGCTATCAAGTCAATCTCAAGACAATAGGGAAAGGGGAAGATGCAGTGTGTAGAGAATAGTGTTCCCAGCATTATATTGCACCAGTTCCATCAACAATGTTCACTGGGATCGAGGTGAATTGGACAGTACGCAGGCTCATGGGATTCAGACAATACCGAAGCTTATGGTACAGAAGACAGAAGATGGAGATAGGGATCAGAGCTGGTTGCAGTGCTCTCCTTTAAGGAATGCAACCAGAGAAGATAGGCTCTAAGAAATAGGAGATAGACTCCAACAGTTAGCCCCTCGAATTACTCTACTCACCAGGTATATGTTCCAAGTATAAATCCAGGCATTTTAGCCTTGCACAACCTCCAGTATTTCATTCATAAATACAGAAGGCAACATCAGGCTCCAACTTTCAGAACCCATTCCCCTCGGCCATTGCCAAAGTGATTTACCAGTGCTTTCGATATGGCGCCAAAGTGTGATCACACCAGCTTTAGGAGTGGGTCCTATTAACTGCTTTGCATCACATAACTGTATTCGCCCCTTATCACTTTAACATTCCACATACAATGGAGGTATCTACAGTATCAATGTGCAGTCACCTGAGGTGTTAGATGACCACGGGTTGGTGTAACTCACCCTTTAGGTAAGGAGGAACTGCAGATGCTGGTTTAAATCGACACACTGGGGACAATTTTTACCGCAGCCAATTAAACTGCAAACCTGTACGTCTTTTATTTGTATGGTGACCACAAATTTCACTGTACCAATTAGTGCATGTGACAATAAATGTCTCTTGTCTTGTCTCTTTCGAGTGTGGGAGGAAACCGTAGCACCCGGAGAAAACCCACGCGGTCACGGAGAGAAGGTACAATCTCTGCACAGATAGCATCCGTAGTCAGGATCGAACCCGGGTCTCTGGCTGGAGTAAGACCATCTCCACTGTTGTACTTGTGTGGGTCAGGCCTCAAAACAAAGCAGCATGAACCAAAAGTTAATGCAGAGTTGGCTCAAATATCACACTCACTCGTCCCCGCCTACTGACAACCCCGATCCCGACAGCGAAGCCCAGACACAGAAGGTGCGCGGCCGTGCAATCACCTTCCAGGTACCAGCGGTAGAAAAAAAAAATTCTGGTGAAACTCACACCAGCATTTTTTTCTACCTTCGATTTTTCCAGCATCTGGTGTTCTCTCTTAAACATTCCAGGTACCGGAGATGACGGAAGTCTGCGGGCCGGATGATTTCGGGTTACGTGCCGGATTCAGCCCGGGGGCCGTAGGTTGCCGACCTCTGTTCTACTGTATGTCACTAGTGGCATCACTTTAAAGAGCTGTAGCGAGTAATGCGCTCCCTCCATGGAGGACTATCATGTGCCATCAATCTCCAGGCTTCTTGACCAAGGCCATAACCATTAGCCCGACAAACTGCTCGCTTCCTTGTCACTTTTAAAATCACAATGTTCATCGACCCAAGCTGGCCTCTCATCAGTTGTGCTTAATCCATTCGTACCCAAGCACACTAACTGATCTAGACTATCAAGGCTATCAAAATGCATTGAGAATCATGATCCCATTATAACAATCCCATTTAAATTCACTGCTAAAGGATAATAGCCACCACAACTGTTCAATAAGAATAATAATACTTTATTGTCATTGTAAATACATACAACAACATTTCAGGCGCACTGCCCTAGCGGAGCTCAGATAAATAACGATGACAAATAATTACAGCAAGAAAAACATCAAGTCAAATCTAAATGTGCAATAGTTCACAATAGTGTTATAGCTGTACAAAATATTGGCTATGGATGGGGCGTTGTATTCAGTGCAGAGTTCAGAGTGGTGATAGCCTTAGGGTAGAAACTGTTTATTAATCTTGTGGTGTGTGATTTGGTGGAAGTCCCGTCTGCATGTGCAGGAAGGAACTGCAGGTGCTGGTTTATACTGAAGATAGATACAAAATGCTGGAGTAACTCAGCGGGACAGTGCAGCATCTCCTGAGAAAGGCAATGGGTCTGAATGCATAGCTGACGAGGATATTTTAAATAACATGTGGCACAAGATTTGAGCACTGAATGAACAGCTGATGAAAGAATGGATCGACTGAGCTTATATTCACTAGAGGAATTTAGAATGATGAGAGGGGATCTTATAGAAACATATAAAATTCTTAAGGGATTAGACAGGCTAGATGCAGGGGAAATGTTCCTGTTGAAATGAAATGAAATGAAATGATTCAATTTATTGTCATTGTCAGTGTACAGTACAGAGACAACGAAATGCATTTTTAGCATCTCCCTTGAAAGGGAGACGCAGGGCGTCGCGGTGTGCCCGCGCCTGCCGCCGTACATTCCATTACAGGCAAAGGTGGGTGAAGTGTCTTGCCCAAGGACACAACGACAGTATGCACTCCAAGCGGGATTTGAACCGGCTACCTTCCGGTCGCCAGCCGAACTCTTAGCCCATTGTGCTATCTGTCCTGTTGTTGGGGGAGTCCAAAACCAGGGGTCACAGTTTAAGAGTAAGGCTTAGGCCATTAAGGACTGAGCTAAGGAAACACATTTTCACCCAGAGAGTTGTGGATCTGTGGAATTCTCTGCCCCAGAAGGCAGTGGAGGCTAATTCACTGAATGTTTTCAAGAGAGTTAGATATTGCTCTTAGGGCTAATGGAATCAAGGGATATGGGGTGAAAGCAGGAACGGGGTACTGATTTTGGATGATCAGCCATGATCATATTGAATGGCAGTGCTGGCTCGAAGGGCCGAATGGGCTACTCCTGCACCTATTTTCTATGTTTCTATGTTTCTTGCATGTAAATTGGCCCCAGTCACATTAAAAAGACTGGGAAAAATATCTGCTCCACTTTAAATAGTTCCACAGAATCTCTTGACCTCCAGTAGAAAAGTTATTGCATCTCTAAAAATAGTTGGACGTGGAACGACTCGAAATACACAATGGCTTGGCACGAGAAGGGAAATGCTTCATGTAGCAGTGCATGGCACAAGCACCACGACCTGTTAGAGTCTTGGAGTGATACAGTGTGGAAGTAGGCCCTCAGCCCAACTAGCCCACACCAGCCAACAATGTCCCAGCTATATTGGTTTTTTTTTTAAGTTATCAGACGCAAGAAAAGAAGGAAAGAAGTTCCTTTCCATGTGCTGGAAGGAACTGCAGATGCTGGTTTAAACTGAAGATAGACGCAAAATGCTGGAGTAACTCGGCGGGACAGACATCATCTCTGGAGAGAAGGAACGGATGACGTTTCGGGCCGAGACCCTTCTTCAGACTGAGAGTCAGTGGAAAGGGAAACAAGAGATATAGACGGTGATATAGAGAGATATGGAACAAATGAATGAAAGATATGCAATGAGTAACGATGATCAAGGATAGGTAGAGCCCACAATGGTCCATTGTTGGCAGTGGGCTAGGTGATAACGAGTTGTACAGGCAGTGAAACTCAACAGGACGACAGCGAAACTAGTACGACGATGAGGGTGGCGGGGGGGGCGGTGAGAGAGGATAAAGGGTTATTGAAAGTTAGAGAAATCAATAGTCATAGATGGAGCATGTTCAAATGGAGCTGGAAGACAGACTGAACAGAACGCACGTTCAAGACAATGAAAATCTTCAACAAAAGGTGCAGAGAATGATTTTTAATTTGAAAGCAAAAAGAGCTGACGCAGCACATTGCAGCTGCCACCAGTATAAATTCAGCACCAGAAATCCCGTGCGAGGTTCAGAAGAAACCTGATGCAAAAAGTTAGCCAGAGTTTGGAATAGAGTACGACAAGTAACTGTGCCAATTTATGCAGCCACGTTTTAAGAGAAAGGTCGTTAACAGGCTGTCGATTATATTAAAGGGGTTGGAGAAAGAGTAAAAAAATAATTGTCTGAAGCATAAACACCGACACAGAGCGGGCCAAATTGCTTTCGTCTCCACGTAAATCAAGTTAATTTATTGCTTCTCGTGGTAGATGTACTTGGACATAATCATTTGTTGCAACATCTTGGCAGTCACAAATGACCATTCATCATCTATTTTTACACTAATCCTACTCTAACCCAGTTTACTCTTCCCCCCCCCCCCCCTCCCCCAGAACCCAATCTCTCTCTCCACCACCGCCCTTTGTTCTCGCGTCCACTGCCGACCGCCACCACCCTCCTCTCCAGTTCGCCAGTCCTTGGGGCGTGGCAGGGGCTAGCTCAGGGGCTTCCTTGTCCAGGAGGGTTCCTAGTTCCACGGCAGGTCGGCCAGGCTTGGATGCAGCCTGTCAGGAGATCCTGCCCCATGTTGAGTTGCTGCCTTCCAGCGCCAGAGACCTGGGTTCGATCCTGACCACGGGTGCTGCCTGTACGGAGTTTGTACCTTCTCCCCGTGGGTTTTCCCTGGGTGCTCCGGTTTCCTCCCACACTCTGAAGATGTACAGGATTGCAGATTAATTGGCTTTGGTATAAATTGTCCCCAGCTACGGGAGTAAGATCGACCCGTCAACGGAAGGCTCAAGGTCTCCACCCGCGGGAGAACAAAGAAGGGACGAGACTGAACTTTTTTTTCGCCTTCCATCACAGTGAGGAATGTGGAGGAGTCACTGTGGTGGATGTTTATGTTAAAATGTATTTTGTGTGTTCTGTTGCTTTTTATTAGTATAACTGGTATGGCAAATCAAACTCCTCATATGTTTCTAAACATACTTGGCTAATAAAGTAAGCATGAGTATGAGTAATGAGTAGGATAGTTTTAGTGTACGGGGTAATTGCTGGTCGGCACGAACTCGGTGGGACGAAGGGCTTGTTTCCACACTGTACCTCTAAAGTCTAAAAGTGAAGTATAAAGAAGGGATGATTACCGCTGCCAATTAACCGATCAACCCTTCCATTGTGGGATGCAGCAGGAAAGTGGAGCATACAAGGTAATCTCATGCGGCAGAGGTTCACCTGCACCTCCTCCAACCTCATCCATTGCATCCGCTGCTCGAGGTGTCAGCTGCTCTACATCGGTGAGACCAAGCGTAGGCTTGGCGATCGCTTCGCCCAACACCTCCGCTCAGTTCGCAATAACCAACCTGATCTCCTGGTGGCTCAGCACTTCAACTCCCCCTCCCATTCCAAATCCGACCTTTCTGTCCTGGGACTCCTCCATGGCCAGAGTGAGTCCCACCATAAATTGGAGGAGGAGCACCTCATATTTCGCTTGTGTAGTTTACAGCCAAGCGGTATGAACATTGACTTCTCCAATTTCAGGTAGTCCTTGCTTTCTCCCTCCCTCCCCTCCCCTTCCCAGGTCTCCCACAGCCCACTGTCTCCACCTCTTCCTTTCTTCTTCCCTTCCTGCCACCCCCCACCCCACCAGTCTGAAGAGGGGTCTCAACCCGAAACATCACCTATTCCTTCGCTCCATTGATGCTGCCTCACCCGCTGAGTTTCTCCAGCATTTTTGTCTACCTGGGAGAATGACGAAACTGCTTTGTGGCACAGCAATGTTCTGGATCGAACCCTAGTCTCTGGCTCAGGAAGACAGCAGCTCAATCAGTTGCGTCACTGTGTGTTCTCTCAGATACACAGCCTTTCCAACCCGGGGTGAAAGCTGCAAGAACTGGCTTGTCAAAACTCCCCTCCAAATCTAAAATACAGGGAGCTTGCTAGTATTATACCAGATCTACAATCATCAGCAAAGAGTAGAGGCAGAACATCCATGCACAGAGCGTGGGGGGCCGTCGAGAGTGGGGGCACTGAGAACAAAGGGGCGACTGGGCTGGGGATGCCAAAAATGACAGGGGGGGGATTGGGGGGTCCGCCATGTAGCGGCAGGAAGAAGATGGGGAAAGAAGATAGGGCTGTTGTGATAGTGCCTGCCTCAACTACACCCTCCAGCACCTCGTTCCACACACCCACCACCCTTTATGTTAAAAAGCTACCCCTCAGATTCCTATTTAACCTTTTCCCCTTCACTTTGAACCTATTCGTCCGGTTCTCAGTTTCCATACTCTGGGCAACAGACTCTGTGTGTCTGCCCTATCAGTTCCTCTAATGATTTTATATACCTCCATAATATCACCCCTCATCCTCATGTGTCCAGTCCCAACCTGCTCAACCTCTCCCTGTAACCGACACTCGCAAGGCCTGGCAACATCCACGTAAATTTTCTTTGTACCTTTTCCAACTTGACAACATCTGTCCTATAACATGGTGCCCAGAACCAAATGCAATGCCCAGATTTAGTTTTAGTTTAGTTTAGAGATACAGCACGGAAACAGGCCCTTCGGCCCATTGGGTCTGCATCGACCATTAATACTATTCTACCCACACTAGGGACAATTTTGCATTTATACCAAGCCAATTGACCTACAAACATCTTTGGAGTGTGGGAGGAAACTGAAGATCTCAGAGAAAACCCACACGGTCACGGGGTGAACGTACAAACACTGTACAGACAAGCGCCCGTAGTTGGGATCGAACCCGGGTCTCCAGCGCTACAGGGCAACAACTCTACCGCTGTGCCACCGAGAACTGAACAATTGCCCTGAACAAAAGACATCTCAAGTCATTTTATGGATTTAGAAAGTGGAGTTTATTTGCAGAGCAACCATTAGATATTCACAGCACGTAAACCCGATTTATTATAATAGGTACTGGCGATACATCTGGATTTCTAATTACCAGGGGGCCCAAGCTTGTGCTCCCAACACAATTACACAACTTCCTGTGGCAACATTCGAGGAAGACAAAACCACTGGGAGACCTGCCACAGATCCTGTAACATGCAGCCCATCTCACAGATAGGATTGTGCATTCAGAGTAACAGCTTATCCAAGTTTACTCAGCGATGTTCTGTCTGGTTACTCAAGATAACCGGCTGACGATTAGTCTGCATGCTTCATCATTGTTTTGTAATCGTGTCGTGACTAAACAAACAACATTTGGAATGCTCAAACCCATTGAAATATTGCACGGGGTAATCGTTGTCGAGGTGCACTCGGAAACATAGAAACATAACATTAGGTGCAGGAAGGCCATTCGGCCCTTCGAGCCTGCCCGCCATTCGGGTGGACATATACAGGAAGAGATTGTATCACAGGGGCCATCTCTCAGACCCTTACACACCCATCGCAGACATTTTTCCTGACACTGGGAAGAGGTACAGCAGCATTCTGCAAAACCAGCAGGAGAAACACAGGCTATAAATTAAAGGACTTTGCCCCTGGAGTATCGCGCACAGACCCCCCACTGCAGCGGCCACTGTTGAGCCGCTGCACGCCTGTTGAATGCCAGTGTTAAATTTGTTATGATACATGTATTTTTTTTATTTCTATTTATTTTTTTCATGCACACTGAATGGACACTGGTTGAGCAACGTTTTTTTGTTTCCCCTGGGTATGCGAATACTCAGGAAATGACAATAAAGATATACAATACAATACAATACAATATGATCATGGCTGATCATCCAACTCAGTATCCCGTACCTGCCTTTTCTCCATACCCCCTGATCCCCTTAGCCACAAGGGCCACATCTAACTCCCTCTTAAATATAGCCAATGAACTGGCCTCAACTACCCTCTGTGGCAGAGAGTTCCAGAGATTCACCACTCTCTGTGTGAAAAGCCCCTCGGCCCACCGAGCCCACACCGACCAGCGACCCCCAGGCACCATCCCACGCACACTTGGGATGACTTCCAATTTTGCCGGAGCCAATGCACCTACAAACCTGTACGTCTGTGGAATGAAACCGGAGCACCCGGGGAAAACCCACGCGGTCACAGGGAGAACGTGCAAACTCCGTACAGCCAGCCAACCTGGGTCCCTGGTGCTGCGAAGCTGCATCTCTGCCACTGCGTCACCATGCTACCCGCTGTACTAACCTTAGGCCACCTGACACACACAAGCTTAATATAGTTATGCTTTTGCGTTGATAATATCATCGTCCGTCTGTCTGTCCTATTGCAGATTTTTGGTTTAAACAAAGAAGACAGTGCTCGAATAACTCAGTGGGTCAGGCAACGTCTGTGGAAAATATGGATAGGCAATGTTTCCGAACACATCTCGAAACAAAACGTCACCCATCCAAGTCTTCCAGAGATGCTGCCTGACCCACTGAGTTACTCCAGCACTTTGCATCTTTTTTTTTGTATACCAGCCAGCATCTACAGTTCCTTATGCGTGTACAATATTGGCCACCCTATCTACACTTCATGAGGAAAGGTGTACTATGGAATTGTGGTTTGAGGTTTGCCTGTGGTGAGCCTCAAAGGACTTAACTACTAAGTGTTTAAGAAAGAACTGCAGATGCTGGAAAATCGAAGGTACACAAAAAAGCTGGAGAAACTCAGCGGGCGCAGCAGCATCTATGGAGCGAAGGAAAAAGGCAACGTTTCGGCACGAAACGTTGCCTTTTTCCTTCGCTCCATAGATGCTGCTGCGCCCGCTGAGTTTCTCCAGCTTTTTTGTGTGACTTAAATACTAACGTGTTTTAATGACAATACTCAACGTAAAAGCGTGCAAAGCCCCACACTGAACAGGTTAACTTTTATCACAACAAAATGTAACCAATACACATCTCAGCCTTCAGTGCACTAAATGTAATCGCCCCTCCCCAGAAATAAACATTTACAGACAAAGTGAGGAGGAATCACCCAGGTTGGATTGGTAGTTAACAGTTGTATTATTAGGAATCTGAAAGAGAAATATTTTGGGCAGCTCTCCTTTCCCATATCCTCTGTGAAAAAGCCAAATTGATTTACCAACATGAGGAGGAAATGATTTCATATTTCCCCAGTGAAACAAAGAACCAGTTGCACAAGTCCCAATGGCAGCAATGGCAATAAGAATTTGAGGTGAGATGGGGACTTGCCTCTCACAGGGGACAAAGCCCGCCCATGTTTCCCCTATTACTCTTCCTGCATTTCTTCCAATGAAATACCATCTGTGTCAGAACTGCTCCCTGGGCTCCAGTATGTACTCCGTGAACACCTATTCAGCGAGGCAGGGGGACCAAAGATCACCGCTGCGTTCATTTTGCATGTCAAAACTGTGGCCAATATGAATGTATAAAGATGGTTCATTTAAAAAGTGTTCGGCTCACAAGGTTCAGTTTATGCTTTAGTTTATCGCTTAAAGTTACAGCACGGAAACAGGCTCTTTGGCCCACAGAGTTCGCACCGACCAGCGATCCCCCCCACATTAACACTATCATACACACACTAGGGACAATTTACACTTAACCTACAAACCCGTACGTCTTTGAAGTGTGGGAGGAAACCGAAGTCCTCGGAGAAAACCCACGTGGTCACGGGGAGAACATACAAACTCAGTACAGGCAGCACCCGTGGTCAGGATCGAACCCGGGTCACGGGTGCTGCAAGCGCTGTAAGGCAGCAACTCTACCGCTGTGCCACCTTGCCACCCTAAACTGACCTCCAAACAACAGCCTCATCTATATAGTACTAAAACTCTCATCTTGACCACTTCCTGTCTGCGTTGTAATTAAATTTGGCAGCATCTCTGGTGAGAAGGCGTGGGTGACATTCGGGTTGAGACCCTTCTTCAGACTCGTCCGCGGAAAATGGGAAACGAGAGATTTCGACGATGATGCAGAGAGATGAAGAGTAACGAATGAAAGACATGCACAAAATGAACGAGGATAAAGGAAACAGGCCACGGTTAGCTGTATGTTGAGTGAAAACGAGAAGCTGGTGCGATTTGGGTGGGGGAGGTATAGAGAGAGGGGGAATGCCGAGGTTACTTGAAGTGAGAGAAATCAATTTCATACCACTGGCCTGTAAGCTGCCCAAGCGAAATATGAGATGATGTCCCTCCAATTTGCATTTAGTCTCACACCGACAATGGAGGAGACAGAGGATAGAAAGGTCAGCGTGGGAATGGGAAGGAGAATTAAAAGGTTTAGCAACTTGGAGATCAGGTAGGTCCAGGTGGACTGGACGAATGTGTTCAGCAAAACGATCGCCCTGTCTACGTTTGGAAATGGACAACCAGCATCCATTACCTTTGTAATTGATTACTTTGAAGTGTTCAGCTCCATTTTCAATAAAAGCCTCGTGAATTTTCCCTGTTATACATATTAATTAGCATTAATATTGCTACCTGGGTATAATGGGGGCAGAATAATCCTTTAAGTATCCTTGAGTACATTCGAAAACCATCACCAAGTTAGAGCGTAGAATCGTACAACACGTGCCCTTCAGCCCACGATGGCCATGATGAGCATAACGGTCCTTTAATCCGCCTCTCCTCTGGATTTAGACTTTAGCGATACATCATGGAAACAGGCCCTTCGGCCCAACGAGTCCATGCCGACCAGCGAACACCCAGTACACTGACAGTATCCGACTGACACAATTTCCAATTTCACCAAACGTGAATTAACCCGCAGACGTGTACATTTTTGGAAAGCGACGGGAAACCGGAGCACCCAGAGAAAACCCACGTGGTCACGGGGAGCGCGTGCAAACGCCACAAAGACAGCACTCGTAGAGTCAGGATCGAAACCGGGTATCTGTCGCTGTAAGGCAGCAACTCTACACCTGTGAGAATTCTGAAACATGGCCGCTCTCCCACTGGCCAATATTAGAGTGTGACTGTTCGGTAAAGGCAATAGGATGCGAACATGTAAAGTCGTTCGAGACAGGAAGTGACCAACCCCGTTTGTAGTCACTGAAGCTGGTCGACTGGGTCTACATGGGTACAGGCCCCAACAATAGTAGGAGTGAAGGGAGGCAGAACATTGAGGCAAAACAAATGAATGGAATTGCCCGTTGATAACTGCAGACATGTACATTCTGTGACATTAGCTGCAGGTGGTGTGTTTTTTGGAATAAATCCAGTATCGCCGAGTGCAATTGTACTTCAAAGGGATTGTACAATTTATTTCACAATACTCCTGATCTTAAACTGTGTCATCGCTCCCACTGCATCATCATCTTGGAAAGACAAACAAAAACTATTTGATCTTGTGGCAATCCCCATACTAGAAATAAATAGGGAAATGAACATGGTCACAGGCCATTGACTCGTTGTGCTGCATCACCCTTCATTAAGATCACGGGTCATCATCAGTCTGAACCAAACAAAACTAAACTAAATACCAAAGCTGCCATTTCTTAACCAACACTTAACCAGCTGTGAATCTGTCATAACATACAGCAGATTATACATGAGGGTGGCACAGTTGGTAGAGCTGCTGTCCCGCAGCTGCAGAGACCCAGATTCGATCCCCACCTCGGGTGCTGTCTGTGTGGAGTCTGCATGTTTTCCCCCATAAACATATGGGTTTCCTCCGGGTGCTCTGGTTTCCTCCCACATCCCCCAAAGGCATGCTGGTTTTGTGGGCTAAGTTGTCTCTGTATATTGCCCCCTAGTGTATTGGGAATGGATGAGATAGTGGGATAGCCTAGAATCAGTGCAAATGGGTCATCGATGGTCGGCGTGGACTTGATGGGCCGAAGGGCCTATTTCACTGTTGTATCTCTAAACTAAAAGAAGTTGCAAATAATTCAGTAAATATCCTTTAAAAATTATATTCTTTCTTCATGTTCTAGAAAAATAGAAAATAGGTGCAGGAGGAGGCCATTCGGCCATTCGTGATCATGGTTGATCATCCCCAATCAATAACCCGTGCCTGCCTTCTCCCCATATCCCTTGATTCCACTGGCCCCTAGAGCTCATTCTAACTCTCTCTTAAATCCATCCAGTGACTTGGTCTCCACTGCCCTCTGTGGCAGGGAATTCCACAAATTCACAACTCTCTGGGCGAAAACGTTTTTTCCTCAACTCAGTCTTAAATGGCCTCCCCTTTATTCTAAGATGTATTCTGTATTTGTTATTTTTTCCTCAGTCAATCCATAGCGGAGATTCTAAAAGCGAAGCGGAGAAAATACTAGATTTGATAGAATTGTCACCTTCCTGATAATTATTCTCTCTCTCATATTCCTAATTACCTCTAACCTTGGGTTTCCTGTATCTGCTGCTATTGGGGTCCTTTAATTATAAGAGTCCTCATAATTGGCACTGTGACTGCATGGGTTCCGATTTTGCAAGAGACCATCAGAAGACATCTGCAAACCCTTGTGGTTGTCATCTATGCTAAACAGATGTTGGGATCAGGATGCACAATTAACCAAGGCTCATTCACAGCAGGCATGACATGTAGCATTCATACTGCAACCTCATTACCACCACTTCAGTGACGAGTTAATTCTAATATACATTATCGCAGATCATCCCCAGTATGAGAATCGGCGACATTTCTGGTGAGAACCTTTCTCCGTTCTGACCCAAAGCGTCACCTATTCCTTTTCTCCAGAGATTGGGCTGCACGGTGGCGCAGCGGTAGAGTTGCTGCCTTACAGTGACAGGGACCCGGGTTCAATCCTGACTGTGGGTGCTGTCTGTGTAGAGTTTGTACGTTCTCCTCGTGACGTGCGTGGGCTTTCTCCCGGATCTCCGGTTTCCTCCCACACTCCAAAGAAGTACAGGTCTGTGGGTTTATTGGCTTGGTTTAATTGTAAATTGTCCCTAGTGTGTGCAGGATAGTGTTAGTATGCGGGGATCGCTGGCTGGCACAGACCCGGTGGGCGGAAGGGCCTGTTTCCGCGCTGTATCTCTAAACTAAAAGATGCTGCATGACTTGCTGAGCTACTCTATCTGTACACTGCAAGGGCCAGGAAGTGAGCGGGCAAGATCATCTCTAACCCCTCTCATCCTGGCCACAAACTTTTTGAATCACTTCCCTCTGGAAGGCGACTCCGGGCTGTCAAAGCTGCCACAGCCAGACATAAAAACAGTTTTTATCCACAAATAGTTGCTCTACTCAACACCCAAAAATCTGTAGCCTCCCTTTGATCTAGTATTTGTTGGTTCACATGCTTGATCAATGGTGTTTTATCATTAATGTTTTATTATTATTATTGTGTAGTGTTTTCTGAGTAATTTGTAATTGTCTCTGTATGTCATGTTGTTACTTGTGCGCGGAGCACCAAGGCAAATTCCTTGTATGTGAATACTTGGCCAATAAACTCACTTACTTACTTTTTTTAATCTATTATTTCTTCAACAGCAAAGGTCAGGCTTTACTTACTATATACAACCACGATCGTGCCATTAAATTATAGATGTGGAACCATTAAGATCCCCGTTCACAGACCGTGGGTTCCTGGCTGAATGGAACATGACCTCAACACACATTTCAGCTATTTCTGATTGGGCCCCATTCCAAACAGATGACAGATTGACTTGACTGCAAAATTTATTGTTGTGAAACATGTATTCAGGAATCCAGTCCATCAAGTAAACTCAAATAACCAGAAACTTGCTGCTGGGCACACAGGCAAGTTGTTCAACAAAACCTGACTTGAAAGTTAAGCAATGCAGCAATATGAATTAAACTGTGTAGGAAAGAACTGCAGATGCTGGTTTAAATCGAGGATAGATATGCTGGAGTAACTCAGCAGGACAGGCCAGCTTCTCTGGGGAGAAGGAATGGGTGACGTTTCGGGTCGAGACCCTTCTTCAGACTGAGAGTCAGAGGAAAAGGATACGAGAAATCCCTTTCATTTCCCTCTCCCCTGACTCTCAGTCTGAAGAAGGGTCTCGACCCAAAACATCACCAAGGAAACGCTGTTTTACACCGAAGATGGGAACAAAACGCTGGAGTAACTCAGCGGGTCAAGCAGCATCTCTGGAGAAAAGGAATAGGTGATGTTTCGGGTCGAGACCTTTCTTCACTCTCGATGGTGTCAGCTTTTACATGCACTCACCTCAAGTTCAGGGAACGTGAACTCATGACCTGTTGTGTTTCTTTCTGCGCCAGACTTAAATCAGGGGGAAAACACTGCGGTGGAAGTGATGTTAACATGGATACAAACTTTTACAAGTTTCTACCAGCCTTCTCAGTGCACGAGCTTGCCCCTAAAGACGCAAGCAGTGGGATGGGCCTCAGTGTAACAGGTAGTTTCTCAGTTAGTCACTGCCCAAGAATGCTCCTTTGTAACAGCGATGTGCCTCCCAAGAACACAGAATTTCTTTAGTCATGGGGTGGTGAATCGGTGGAATTAATTGTCACAGACGGCTGAGGAGGCCAAGTCTATAGATGTTTTGAAGGCAGAGATAGATAGATTCTTGATTAATGCGGGAGTCAGGGTTTATGGAGAGAAGGCAGGAGAATGGAGTTAGGAGGGCGAGATAGATCAGCCATGATTGAATGGCGGGGTAGACTTGATGGGCCGAATGGCCTAAATTCTGCTCCTATCACCTATGACCTTATGACGGAGGAACACAAGCAGGAGGATGAAGAACTGGAGCAAGGAATGGTACAATAGGTGTATGTGGTAGGATGTGAATGACTATTATAGCAAGGGGCAAGATAATGACTGGGTTGCAGTAGTAAGTAATTCTGGTCGGCTTTATTGTCTGGATAGATCACTGTTTCACGTCAGCATAACACGAACTTGCCCTCGGGGCCCTAAACATTATTTCGCAGAACCAAACCATTTAATAGTGTGCAGTCATATGGTCCAAGAAGTATTTTGATGGAATTTCAGCAATGCATGCTTAAGTTCACAACTTCGGTTTGTACAGATTGAACAGATATTAAGCTGCAAGTTGCAGATAGACACAAAACGCTGAAGTAACTCAACTCAGATTAACTACCCTCTGACTAAAGAAGTTCCTCCTCACCTCCTTTCTAAAAGAACACTCTTTAATTCCGAGGCTATGACAGCTGGTCTTAGACTCTCCCACCAGTGGAAACATCCTTTCCACATCCACTCTATCTATGCCTTTCATTATACTGTAAGTTTCAGAGGTTCCCCCTCAACCATCTAAACTCCAGCGAGTAGAGGCCCAGTGCTGTCAAACATCACATGCTAACCCACTTATTCCACTCCTGCCAGTATAGACTTATTTTGGATTTACTGCAATATCTGCCTCTTGCATGTATCATTTTCCATTTCCTCATGTCCCGGCAATACAAGGACTACCTCTCATTCTAATTCACCTTATGTTCAACTGCTCTCTTGACCTCATCAATCTGCACGGTAGATTTGGAGGAAGGAACTGCAGATGCCAGTTTAAACCAAAAATAGACAAAAAAAAACCTGTAGTATCTCAGTGAGTCAGGCAACATCTCCAGAGAAAAGGAATAGTTGAGGTGCCGGGTCGAGACCCTCCTTTTCTCCAGAGATGCTGCCTGACCCACTGAGTTACTCCAGCTTGTTGTGTCTATGAACGATAGATTTGTGGTTTACAGGGTTATGGGGCAAACACAGGCAAGTGGGACTAGCATAGATGGGGCACTTTGGTCAGCATGAATGAATTGGGCTGAAGGGCCTGTTACTAGGCTCCATGACAATACTTCCACACTTTACAAAACGCGACTAAACTTTCGAGCTGACTTGTTTTCACTCTCAATCCTCTCCCCCACCATTGCTCACATTTCCAACTTGTATCAATGCCATTTAATTTAGTGCTTGCCTAATCCATGATTAATGTTCAACTTTCAGATCAACCATATATTCCTGTTCACATCAGTGATTCAGAGATTGCCCAACAGAACATTTCATTATGGACGTAGTTTCCTCTCAATTGGCTCAATGTTCACTTCATGGCTCATCATTGTCTGACTCAGTCTCGAGTTTCTGGAGATCCGGTCCTCATCCCAACCCTTAGACAGACACAAAATGCTGGAGTAACTCAGCGGGACAGGCAGCATCTCTGGAGAGAAGGAATGGCCGACGTTCTGGGTCGAGACCTTTCTTCAGACGGAGAGTCAGGGGAGAGGGAAATGAGAGATAGGGAAGGGTAAGGTGCGAAAATGAGAGATCAAAGGGGAGGTGGATCAAGGAAAAAGTAGAATAGATTGTTAGTTTCTTCTTCTTCTAGCATATGGCGTGCACAGCCTAGAGTTGTAGGACAACTTGCTCTATTAGATCTTATTTCATTGTGCACGCCATGGTGATTACATTCGTCGAAACAGGGCGGAGTGAAGGTTGCAATCTCCCACCCCATTGTTAGCTAGGGTAGGTGAACTGGGATGGAGAGAGAGGGAAAGCAAGGGTTACTTGAAGTTAAAGAAGTCAATATTCATACCGCTGGGTTGTAAGCAGCCCAAGCGAAATATGAGATGCTGTTCCTCCAATTTATGTTGGGCCTCACTCTGATAGTGGAGGAGGCCCAGGACAGAAAGGTCAGTGTGGGAATGGGAGAATAGTCTGCTCATCACAACCCTTGATTGATTTGTGCTGCCTTTTCAATGATCACCCAGTCAAGTCTTACTTTGCCAACACAGCAGTGGATGTTCTTCAAATTCTTCCAGATTCACGCCCCAAAATCCAGTCTCTAGCAGTGCTATGCCAAATCACTAGAGTTTAGAAGGATGAAGGGGTACCTCATTGAAACTTACCAAATAGTGAAAGGCCTGGATTGAGTGGATGTGGAGAGGATGTTTCAACGAGTGGGAGAGTCTAGAACTAGAGGCCATAGCGTCAGAATTAAAGGATGTTCCTTTAGGAATGAGATGAGATGATCATTTCATTTCATTTCATTTCAGGAGTAATTTCTTTAGTCAGATGGTGGTGAATCTATGAAGGCTGTGGAGGCCGTCAATGGATATTTTTATGGGAGATATTGATTGATTCTTGATTAGTACGGATGCCAGGGGTTATGGGGAGGGGGCAGGAAAATGGAGTTGAGAGGGGGAAAATAGATCAACCATGATTAAATGGCAGAGTAGACTTGATGGACCGAATGGTCTAATTCTGCTTCTATCACTTATGAACTAGTGAATTTCTCCCATTCTCCTTTATGGCATGAAGCACAAATAGGAAGCCACAAGCTATGAGTCAACAACTTTCACCGCTATAGCATCACCTTCCATTCCATCTACCGTTAACATTTTTGTAGTTCAAAGACTGATGCAGTAAAGGAGGCCACTAGTGGGTGGTACAGCAGTAGAGTTGCTATCTTACAGCGCCAGAGACCCGGGTTCAATCCTGACTATGGGCGCTGCCTAGATGGAGTTTGTACATTCTCCCTGCGACCGTGCGTGTGGGCTTTCTCCGGGTGCTCCGGTTTCCTCCCACACTCCAAAGACTTATTGATTTGTAGGTTAATTTGCCTCGGTAACAATTGTAAATTGTCCCTACTGTGTAGGATTGTGCTAGTGTGTGGGGATCACTGGTCAGCGCGTGTGGTGTATTTCCACGCTTCATCTACAAACTAAACTAGTCTATTAGGTTAACAATGTCAATAGTGAAAAGTAAACCCATTACGATTCACATTTTCTACACCTCCCCCATTCCAGCTTTCTACTCCCCCCCTCTCCCCTCTACGATGACCACTCTCTTTGTGACTCCCTAGTTCGATCATTCTTCCTCCCTCATCCCCTGCACTCGAAAGATGTAACACACGTTTGCTACAATTATTCCCCTCACCGCCATCTAGGGGCCCAAGCAGTGTTCCAGGTGACACTCGCACCTCTTCTCAGCGGGTCTACTGCATTTGATGCTTTTGGGGTGACCTCCTCTGCATTGAAATATATCATTGGGTAGACAATAGACAATAGGTGCAGTAGTAGGCCATTCGGCCCTTCGAGCCAGCACCGCCATTCATGGCTGATCATCCACAATCAGTACCCCGTTCCTGCCTTCTCCCCATATCCCCTGACTACACTATCTTTAAGAGCCCTATCTAGCTCTCTCTTGAAAGTATCCATAGAACCGGCCTCCACCATCCTCTGAGGCAGAGAATTCCACAGACTAGTACGAGTAATAGAGTCTGAGACACCAAGCCAGGTGTACGACCAATTTACTGGTCGGATTAAGGAAGTAACTTAAAACTTGCATATGACGTACACAAGTGAACAGCAAACGCTGTATCTGATAGAATATGCAGGACTAGCCATGGATTTTCAGAAAAAAACCCATTCCAGGAACTGTACTGTCCCAATAATGTCTCTTAATACAGGAACAACAGCTCCTGACGTGTTATGCTTGGACGAGAGATTATATTGAGTGGGAGCAAATGGGAAGTGGCTTACTGCATTAGTGTTCTGCTGTCTGCCTGGGTCAATTGATTCATTCCCCTGGAATGGAACGCAAGTGAGATTTAATGATCTTGGAAGCAAAATCAAATCACAAGCAATTCTAAATTAAAAAAACCCCCACAGAAACTAATAGCAACATTCACTGGTGATGCAGCTTTGAAGCATTCACGGAAATAAAAATCTCCGTTCATTGAAAGTAGGACACAACATATTTTTGTTTCAAAGGGTAGAACATTTGAGAGAAGCTATTTAGTCGAGCAGGGCGGCACGATGGCGCAGCGGCAGAGTTGCCGCTTCACAGTGCCAGAGACCGGGGTTCGATCCCGACAACAGATGCTGTCTGTGTGGAGTTTGGACGTTTTCCCCGTGACCGCGCGGGTTCTTTCTTTATGCTCCAGTTTCCTCCCACATTCCAAAGGCATGTGGGTTTCTAGATTAACTGATGAAATTGTTCCCTAGTGTTTAGGATAGAAGTTGTGAATGGGCGATTGTTGGTCGGCGCGGACTTGGTGGGCCGAAGGGCCTATTTCTACGTTGTATCTCTAAAAAAATTAAATAAGTAGAAACAGTTGAATTAATTTGTAAGTAAAATAAAAACCCACTTTAAATGTCCTTGGAGTTCTTTGCCAAAAATCGGTTGGGAAACGGTTTTAAATGCATGCGACAGACAAATAGATATCGGAACAACTGCTGTAGCAACAAAGGGGGAAATATGGGGCAGGGGGAAATATGGGGCAGCTTGAAATATTCCTCAGCTTCTGTGGAAAGCACGTTAATGACCGCAGATCTCTTCACAAAATCACTGGGAAGTTACGGCAATGTGTTTCCTGGTACCACCTAATTTTAAGCAGCAGCACGCAGCTAAAAATAGCTATCTACACAGAAAGCTTTCACATGCGGTATAAACACAGGGGCCAGGATCAATGTTTAGAAAAGCATAGAGAGCAGTAAAAACTCCAGTGATTAAAATGCAACAGCCCAAAGTATTTGGATTGGAATAAATCAAATTAGAAGGGTCTCGACCCAAAACGTCACCCATTCCTTGTCTCCAGAGATGCTGCTGGACCCGCTGAGTTAAGGGCCTTGTCCCACTTCACTGTGTTACTCACGAATTCTCCCGAGTTTTCCCCTTGATTCAAACTCAGAGAATTACAGTAATAGCCAGCCGTAGGTACTCAAGGCTATTTTTTAAAAAACTCGTGGACATTTTTCAACATGTTGAAAAAAAAACGTCCTGACTTACCTGATGCCCCGAGTACCTATGGCTGGCATTACGAGCAAAGATCCTATAGCAGAGCTCCAAAGGAGGATCTTTGATTACGGGCCACTACGAAATATCGACGGACTCCTGCAGCCTCGCTACGGACATTCTCCGAGTTTGAATCAAGGGGAAAACTCGGGAGAATTCGTGAGTAACTTGGGAAAGTGGGACAGCCCTTTACTCCAGCTCTGCGTGTCTGTCTTTGGTTTAAACCAGCGCCTGCAGTTCCTTGCGGTACATTCAGCTCACAGTCCCGTCCACCTTCTCCCAATCAGCAAGGAAATGAAAGCAATTGTCAACATGGGCATCAAGCAGACCATTCGGCGCACTGATCTTGCTCAAGTTCCACTGGTGGAAAGCTCCCGGGATGTGCCCCCGTAGAGTCGAACAATCGGCGGGCCGCCGAGATCAAGGAGTGACCCGGCAGTGGGGGGGCTCGGGGTACAGAGAGGGATCTGGCATGGGGGGGGGGGGGGGGGGCTGCCGAGACCTGGATCACAACTGCAAGAAGACACTATACTAAGAACTTCTGAAACTTTGTGGCGACTATGCACGGCCAAGGCAAGGTCTGCTGCACGAATTTACAGGAGCGAATGTAAAAACAAGCAACCTCACTGCACCTAGGCACATGCGGCGATCAAGTTTAATTGAATCACTCATATACATCGTCGCCATTTGTTATCGATGTGGAGTTCTTAACCTGACCATGGAGGCCATGCAGGGTCAGCCTAGCCAAGTGTAGCCGTTGGTGTCCTTCGCCGCTCTGTGCCCCCGTCATTTGCAAGTGAAGCCTAGGAGGTGCACACCAGGTCAGCACGTTGGCTCAGCAGTGGAGCAACTGCCAGAGAGCCGGGTTCCATCCTGACTACGGCTGCTGTCTGTACAGTGTTTGTACGTTCTCCCTGTGACCGCATGGGTTTCCCCCCCGGGTGCTCCGGTTTACATAGAAACATAGAAATTAGGTGCAGGAGTAGGCCATTCGGCCCTTCGAGCCTGCACCGCCATTCAATATGATCATGGCTGATCATCCAACTCAGTATCCCGTACCTGCCTTCTCTCCATACCCCCTGATCCCCTTAGCCACAAGGGCCACATCTAACTCCCTCTTAAATATAGCCAATGAACTAGCCTCAACTACCCTCTGTGGCAGAGAGTTCCAGAGATTCACCACTCTCTGTGTGAAAAACAGTTCTTCTCATCTCGGTTTTAAAGGATTTCCCCTTTATCCTTAAGCTGTGACCCCTTGTCCTGGACTTCCCCAACATCGGGAACAATCTTCCTGCATCTAGCCTGTCCAACCCCTTAAGAATTTTGTAAGTTTCTATAAGATCCCCTCTCAATCTTCTAAATTCTAGAGAGTATAAACCAAGTCTATCCAGTCTTTCTTCATAAGACAGTCCTGACATCCCAGGAATCAGTCTGGTGAACCGTCTCTGCACTCTCCCTCTATGGCAATAATGTCCTTCCTCAGATTTGGAGACCAAAACTGTACGCAATACTCCAGGTGTGGTCTCACCAAGACCCTGTACAACTGCAGTAGAACCTCTCTGCTCCTATACTCAAATCCTTTTGCAATGAAAGCTAACATACCATTCGCTTTCTTTACTGCCTGCTGCACCTGCATGCCTACCTTCAATGACTGGTGTACCATGACACCCAGGTCTCGCTGCATCTCCCCCTTTCCCAATCGGCCACCATTTAGATAATAGTCTGCTTTCCTATTTTTGCCACCAAAATGGATAACCTCACATTTATCCACATTATACTGCATCTGCCAAACATTTGCCCACTCACCCAGCCTATCCAAGTCACCCTGCAGTCTCCTAGCATCCTCCTCACAGCTAACACTGCCCCCCAGCTTAGTGTCATCCGCAAACTTGGAGATATTGCCTTCAATTCCCTCATCCAGATCATTAATATATATTGTAAATAGCTGGGGTCCCAGTACTGAGCCTTGGGGTACCCCACTAGTCACTGCCTGCCATTGTGAAAAGGACCCGTTTACTCCTACTCTTTGCTTCCTGTTTGCCAGCCAGTTCTCTATCCACATCAATACTGAACCCCCAATGCCTTGTGCTTTAAGTTTGTATACTAATTTCTTATGTGGGACCTTGTCGAAAGCCTTCTGGAAGTCCAGATACACCACATCCACTGGTTCTCCCCTATCCACGCTACTAGTTACATCCTCGAAAAATTCTATAAGATTCGTCAGACATGATTTACCTTTCATAAATCCATGCTGACTTTGTCCAATGATTTCACCACTTTCCAAATGTGCTGCTATCCCATCTTTAATAACTGACTCTAGCAGTTTCCCCACTACCGATGTTAGACTAACTGGTCTGTAATTCCCCATTTTCTCTCTCCCTCCCTTCTTAAAAAGTGGGGTTACGTTTGCTACCCGCCAATCTTCAGGAACTACTCCAGGATCTAAAGAGTTTTGAAAGATTATTACTAATGCATCCACTATTTCTGGAGCTACTTCCTTAAGTACTCTGGGATGCAGCCTATCTGGCCCTGGGGATTTATCGGCCTTTAATCCATTCAATTTACCCAACACCACTTCCCGGCTAACCTGGATTTCACTCAATTCCTCCAACTCCTTTGACCCGCGGTCCCCTGCTATTTCCGGCAAATTATTTATGTCTTCCTTAGTGAAGACGGAACCAAAGTAGTTATTCAATTGGTCCGCCATATCCTTGTTCCCCATGATCAACTCCCCTGTTTCTGACTGCAAGGGACCTACATTTGTTTTAACTAATCTCTTTCTTTTCACATTACTCCCACACTCCACAAAGACGTACAGGTTCGTTGGATGCGAGAGTGAGTGCGAGAGTGAATGAGAGTGAGTGAGACTGAGAGAGTGAGAATGAGTGTGAGAGTGAGAATGTGAGTGAGAGTGAGAGTGAGAGTGAGAGTGAGAGTGAGAGTGAGAGTGAGAGAGTGAGAGTGAGAGTGAGAGTGAGAGTGACTGAGAGAGTGAGAATGAGAGTGAGAGTGAGAATGAGAGTGAGAGTGAGAGTGAGAATGAGAGTGAGAGTGAGAGTGAGAGTGAGAGTGAGAGTGAGAGTGAGAGTGAGAGTGAGAGTGAGAGTGAGAGTGAGAGTGTGAGTGCACGGGGTGATCGCTGGTCAGCATGGACTTGATGGCTGAAGGGCCCCGTTTCCATGCTGCCTCTCTAAACTAAACTCCAGTTATTGCTGACCGACTCACACCAAATACAGATGGAGAAGTTACTAATAAATGCCGACACGCCTAAACCACAATAGTAGTTTCCAGGAAAGCACTGAAGAAATATTCCAATTTATCCGCCAGACCAAAGAATTACCCAGCATAATGCTCAGTCCATCAGGATGCATGTTTGAGGTTAATTAGTGTTGTGTTGTTACTCTTCTGGGAATCTTTGACCACATTCAGTTCCGGTGAAACCAGGAACAAAATCAGATTGATGCTTTCGCTGAAGTGCACCTCATCAACTTCAGTGTGGTCTTGTTTAAATGTATGCCTTTGTTAACACATCATAAATCTAAAATAGGAAGCAGCTTTAGACAGTTTGGTTTATTATTGTCATGTGTACCGAGGTTAGTTTCGTTTAGAGACGGTCACGGTGGCGCAGCGGTAGAGTTGGTGCCTTACAGCGGATGCAGCGCCGGGGACCCGGGTTCGATCCCGACTACGGGTGCTGTCTGTACGGAGCTCGTACGTTCTCCCCGGGTTTTCTCCGAGATAGTCTGTATCCTCCCACAGTCCAAAGACGTACAGGTTTGTAGGTTAATTGGCTTGGTATAAATGTAAAAAATTTCCCTAGTGGGTGTAGGATGGTGTTAATGTGCGGGGATCGCTGGTCGGCGCTGACCCGGTGGGTCGAAGTATCTCGAAACTAAACCAAACTAAATATACAGTGCGGAAACAGGCCCTTTGACCCACAGAGTCCACAACGATCAGTGGTCCCCGTACACTTGCACTATCCTACACACGAGGGACAACTTAATATTTTCATTGAAACCAATTAACTGACAAAGCTGTACAAGTTTGGGAGCGTGGGAGGAAACTGGAGCACCCGGGGAAAGCCCAAACGATGACGGGGAGAATGGATACACTCTGTACAGACAGCACCCGTAGTCAGGATTGAACCCGGGTCTCTGGAGCGGTGGGTAGGGCAGCAACTCTACCGCTGTGCCATCCTGAAGCTGAGAGAAGCTTTGTTGTTGCATGCTATCCTGTCAGCGGAAAGACTGCACGTGATTACAATATGCCCAGATACACCGTGGCATTGAAGTCACATCACTGCTAATCTGCCAAGCAGCAAACAGATTCTCTCACTGTGTAACCAGTAACATTTTGGCGTTTCAACAGTCACACAAAGAGAGCGACGAGGTCTTCATTGAATAGAATACAGACAAATAATTCTCATCTAATTAATTGTTAGTTAGATAATTATAAACTAACTGCGAACATATTTGACACATCTGCATACATGACGTGCTAAAAAATATATACTTCCATGGAGTTTCCCCCTAGTCTACAATCACATATTTCTCTCTGCAATCTCTTCAAGTGATAAGGCAAGTTAATGTGGTGATAATATTTATTACGGTGGCGCAGCGGTAGAGTTACTGCCTTACAATGCTTACAGCGCCGGAGACCCAGGTTCGATCCCGACTACAGGTTCTGCCTGTACGGAGTTTGTACGTTTTCCCCGTGACAGCAAGGGTTTTCTACGAGATCTTCGGTTTCCTCCCACACTCCAATGACGTACAGGTATGTACGTTAATTGGCTTGGTGTAGGTGTAAATTGGATAGTGTTAGAGGTCGGCAGACCGAAGGGCTCGTTTCCATGCTGTATCTCCAAGCTAAATTCAACTAAACTAACCCTTGGAAGAAGGGTTTCGGCCTGAAACATCGCCTATTTTCTTCGCTCCATAAATGCTGCTGCACCCGCTGAGTTTCTCCAGCAATTTTGTGTCCCTTCGATCTTCCAGCATCTGCAGTTCCTTCTTAAACTAACCAAGGTCAAGTTTATCTGAATGTCGGCATCTGAGGAATCCCGACCCAAAATGTCATCAATCCGTGTTCTCGTTTTTATCTACCTTCGATTTTTCCAACATTTGCAGTTCCTTCTTAAAGATAATCCGGTACTCAGTTCAATCTCCACAAACCAGAATGTGTGACAGCAGATATCCAATGGTGAAAGGGAGGGGTGAGTAACAGAGGGTCTTGAACCCACCCTCTGCGTCATTAACAATCTATGTAGTTGCCAGTATATGCGGGCTGGCAGCAGCTGCAAATGGTCTCCTGTGCAAATGCCATCATCGTTGAAAACATTAGTGATGCAGGGGTGCTAGTTTCCGACGGGAACGGTGACGTACGCCTCAAACATCTCTGTCCTCCACTTCCTGCGGACTTCCGCCGCTGGAAGTATAGGATTTTTTGTTGTGTGTGTTTTATCATAATTCGCTACATTGCTATGTACGACAGTGATCGCAACTTCTACTGAAGTGCGGATGGCCGTTGGCTCGCTAGAAGCTCATCCGCCCTTAGACAGGTCTTGTTTTTGGTCCTTCTGGGGGTCCACGGCCCCCTCCTCACCTGGCAAACCAGGTTCAGTCGCCGACTATCTGACCATGGAGCAGGTAGCACAGGATTACCTGGTACCTGTAGCGGGGGGGGGGGAACTCCGCCCGACCTGACCTTTTAAGGCGGAATGCAAACAGCAACCCATCGGCAGCAAACCAACAACAGCATTCGGGAGTTTACACGTCTTTCAAACCCGAGCGAGGTAAGCCAGCGACCCTTGGTGGCCCACTATGCCCGCAGGCTGAGGATGGAGGCCACGCTACATTACTCTGAACAGACCACATTTAAAGAACTCACAGGTCTCATCATACACTGATTGTTCACGGCGGCACAGCGGTAGAGTTGCTGCCTTACAGCGCCAGATACACAGGTTCGATCCTGACTATGGGTGCTGTCTATACGGAGCTTGTAGGTTCTCCCCATGACCTGCGTAGGTTTTCTCAGAGATCTTCGGTATCCTCCAACACTCCAAAGGCGTCCAGGTTTGTAGGTTAATTGGCCTGGTATAAATGTAAATTGTCCCTAGTGTGTGTGTGTGGGATAGTGTTAGTGTGCGGGGATCGCTGGTCGGCGCAGACTGGGTGGGCCGAAGGGCCCGTTTCCGCGCTGTGTCACTTAACTAGATAAATCTATAAAGAAATCCTAAGGACCGAGACACATCAGTACTTATGTGAACCGTCATTAGTTTTTCTCTCCATCTGAAGATGTGACCAAATGGCCGGAGGGCAAAGAAGGATGCCGAGAATGGAGAGGGGCCCCAGGGGGAGGCCTGTTGCCACATGCGGCCAAGGCAGTAGATCGGACTGTTCGGTGAACATTAGTAATCTTGTCGGTGTCAAAACGCGGTGACACTCGTGTACTGCCTAGTCGAGGTCGGCTACATGATGTTACCTGGTTGTACACAAAATAAACCAGTTCATCTACCAAGAAAGTATCATTGAATTGCTACAATTGAACACAGACAACATCCCACTCAAACACAAAGAGTCAGAGCCACACGCACCACAGAAACAGGCCCATCGGCCCAACTCAATCATGCCACCCATATATCATTATGAAATGAAGAAACGTGGAGAATCTAAATTCTGTTATATGAAAACAAGATGGGTGTTAAAAAGACACCAGTGCCAAATAGAAGAAACACAACATCTCAGGGAAAGTTTTCTATCTGCGACCTCACTGCAAAACGAACGTTGCAGATTTTTCTGTTCAAAAGATTGGGCAGTGTGTATAATGGTTGCAAGTCAAGATTCGACAGATTAAAGTTCTCGGAGCTGAATTAGGGAGATAATTGTTGTTTTTCAAATGCCAAGTACCTTGGAAAAGCTGTTCTACAAATCTGCTGCTGCTGCTGCTGCATAGGATTAGTCAGAGATGTGACGATACCATTGCAAATGTGAGAACAGGATTCTTGTTTCATTTCCAGTTGTCTGACACTCAAGTGGAAATATTTGTCATCAGAGGTTAATGCAAGTTATTCGGCCAACTTGTGCTCTTGTTTCAGAAAACATAGCAACATAGAAACATAGAAATTAGAAGGAGTAGGCCATTCGGCCCTTCGAGCCTGCACCGCCATTCAATATGATCATGGCTGATCATCCAACTCAGTATCCCATACCTGCCTTCTCTCCATACCCCCTGATCCCCTTAGCCACAAGGGCCACATCTAACTCCCTCTTAAATATAGCCAATGAACTGGCCTCAACTACCCTCTGTGGCAGAGAGTTCCAGAGATTCACCACTCTCTGTGTGAAAAAAGTTCTTCTCATCTCCGTTTTAAAGGATTTCCTCTTTATCCTTAAGCTGTGACCCCTTGTCCTGGACTTCCCTAACATCGGGAACAATCTTCCTGCATCTAGCCTGTCCAACCCCTTAAGAATTTTGTAAGTTTCTGTAAGATCCCCTCTCAATCTTCTAAATTCTAGAGAGTATAAACCAAGTCTATCCAGTCTTTCTTCATAAGACAGTCCTGACATCCCAGGAATCAGTCTGGTGAACCGTCTCTGCACTCCCTCTATGGCAATAATGTCCTTCCTCAGATTTGGAGACCAAAACTGTACGCAATACTCCAGGTGTGGTCTCACCAAGACCCTGTACAACTGCAGTAAAACCTCTCTGCTCCTATACTCAAATCCCTTTGCAATGAAAGCCAACATACCATTCGCTTTCTTTACTGCCTGCTGCACCTGCATGCCTACCTTCAATGACTGGTGTACCATGACACCCAGGTCTCGCTGCATCTCCCCCAAAGAAGCTAAGAACATTGCCATAGGGGCGGCACGGTGGTACAGCGGTAGAATTGCTGCCTTACAGCACCCGAGACCCCGGGTTCGATACTGACCACGGGAGCTGTCTGTATGGAGTTTGTTCGTTCTCCCCGTAAGCAGCTTGGGTTTTCTCCGGGTTCTCCAGTTTCATCCCACACTCCAAAGACATCAACATTTGCAGGCTAATTTGCTTGGTATAATTTTTAATTTGTCCCTAGTGTGTGTAGGACAGTGTTAGTGTGCAGGGATCGCTGGTTAGCATAGACTCCGTGGGCTGAAGGGCCCGTTTCCACACCGTATCTCCAAACTAAACATCGGAAGCTATTTTTAAGCATTAGCAAAAAACCACTTGGATTAACTTTGGATTCAGTCTATAACCTGCTGATCAATGAACAAAATAAAATGCTGAGAAATCCCATACTCATGGCAACTATCAGAACATGCAAGTCAGCATCAACAACGTTTTTTTGGATTGCTAAATACCGGTTAAATCAAAAATATCTGCGGGCCCCGAGGAAACACATTCTAACAATTATTGTTAAAGGCAGGTTTTGTTTTAAAACAGATTTTATTTCTGTTATGTGCAACAATACTAGGGTTAAAAGAATTCTTGCTTTTCATTCATCTCTATGGCACAGACTTCCAAGTCAAAACTACATTGGAACCATTCACTTATTGAAGCCAGTTTGTTATTTGGACATTTCTCACACACTGAAGAACTTACATTTACACATGAACAGTGTCTCAGCCATAATGTTTCATTCTCCTTCATCCAAAACACCATCGCTCAAAGAATGACATCTATGACAAACGTACATTGGACAACAAAGATCACCTTCAAAATTTTGTCTCTGAAAACGTTGCTGGAAGAACAAAAAGACTGCAAGTGTGACTTTCAAGGGGAAGATTTCCAAAAGAAAGTGGAGTAAAATTATGAGGTTTGGTTTAGAAATACAGCGTAGAAACAGGCCCTTCGGCCCAACGATTCCACGCCGACCCATGATCACCCGTACACTAGTTCTATCCTACACACTAGGGGCAATTTACAGAAGCTAATTAACATGCACGCCTTCGGAATGTGGGAGGAAACCAGGGCACCTGGAGAAAACCCACGCGATCACAGGGAGAACGTTCAAACTCCGTGCAGACAGCACCCAAATTCAGGATCGAACCCAGGCCCCTGGAGCTGTGGCAGCAACTCTATCCCTGCACCACTGGGCTACACCAAATTATATTAACTCTAATCAGAATTGCAATTGAAGATATTAAACTTGAACTCACCATGTACTTTCCTACCAACCAAGAGTCATCAGATGGTCACGTAGTTCCCTCAATTATCCATTCTTCGGAAATTCATCCAGAATTCAAGCCAACCTCACAAAGTTACAGATAATTCAGTTATACTCCCAAACAAAACGTGCTTGTGCACTTCCTACTGAACACATGCTTTCACCCTGCCAACTGGTGACTGAAGCAGGAGACAAACTCGATGTTCTTCCTTGCCTACCACCATCTTTTACCTCAGTATCACCTCATCTTTAAAAGTTAATTTGATGATCTTGCTCAAACTTTGGTTGGTCTGTGTAGATCCAGCATCTTAACATCAGAAGGGTTTCGGCCCGAAACGTCACCTATTTTCTTCGCTCCATAGATGCTGCTGCACCCGCTGCGTTTCTCCAGCAATTTTGTGTACCTTCTTAACATCAGATGCTGGATTGCATCGAAGATGGGCACAAAATGCTGGAGCAACTGAGCGGGACAGGCAGCAGGTCTGGAGAGAAGGAAGAGGTGACGTTTCGGGTCGTGACTCTTGGCTGATCTGTATAGTTTCACTTCCACAGTTTCAGATTTCCATCGATCATGATTTTCTCTAGGCCCATGCGGTGCGATGAGTCATTGGCTTTCTGATTCAGTGATCCTGCACTTTGCAAACCCTTTAAAATCTGCAACTGGGAACAGTCAGCTGACACATTCACAATGACTCAGTGCATCCTGTGTGGGATTGAACAGTCAAACTGATTTTAAAAATGACTGAAATCCAAAACAATAGACAATAGGTACAGGAGTAGGCCATTCGGCCCTTCGAGCCAGCACCGCCATTCAATGTGATCATGGCTGATCATCCCCAATCAGTACCCCGTTCCTGCCTTCTCCCCATATCCCCTGACTCCGCTATTTTTAAGAACCCTATCTAGCTTGCTCTTGAAAGCATCCAGAGAATCTGCTTCCACCGCCCTCTGAGGCAGAGAATTCCACACACTCACCACTCTCTGTGAGAAAAAGATTCCTCCTCTCCATTCTAAATGGCTTACTCCTTATTCTTAAACTGTGGCCCCTGGTTCTGGGCTCCCCCAACATCTAGAATATGTTTCAGAGGGAACTGCAGATGCTGGAGAATCGAAGGTTACACAAAAAAGCTGGAGAAACTCAGCGGGTGCTGCTGCACCCGCTGAGTTTCTCCAGCTTTTTTGTGTAATCTAGAATATGTTTCCTGCCTCTAGTGTGTCCAAGCCCTTAACAATCTTATATGTTTCAATGAGATACCCTCTCGTCCTTCTAAACTCCAGAGTGTACAAGCCCAGCTGCTCCATTCTCTCAGCATATGGCAGTCTCACCATCCCGGGAATTAACCTTGTAAACCTATGCTGCACTCCCTCAATAGCAAGAATGTCCTTCCTCAAATTAGGGGAACAAAACTGCACACAATTCTCCAGGTGTGGTCTCACTAGGGCTCTGTACAACTGCAGAAGGCCCTCTTTGCTCCTATATTCGATTCCTCTTGTTATAAAGGCTTACATGCCATTCGCTTTCTTAAAGGCCAACATGCCATTCGCTTTCTTTAAGAACAAAGTGTTGAAAATACTCGGGTTAGGCAGCATCTGTGGAGAGAGAAACGGACTTAACTTTTCAGGTAATTGGCTCTTAAAGGGCCTGTCCCACGTAGGCGATTTTTTAGGCGACGGCAGGCGACTAGGTTGTCGCCACACGGTCGTCGGGGAGTTGCTTGTATGGTCGTGAGTAGTCTCCTCAGTTGCCCAAAGAGTCGTAGTGTTTTTCTGGTCGCTGCTAGATTTTTGTAGATTAACCCTTATTAATCCATGCCATCTATAATCTCCACTACACATATGTGCATGTCACCCGTTACATGGTATTACGGTACTACGCAGCTTTACATTAGCAAGGTGTTCAAGGAGGAACTGCAGATGCTGGAAAATCGAAGTTACACAAAAATGCTGGAGAAACTCAGCGGGTGCAGCTCCGCTGCGTTTCTCCAGCATTTTTGTTTACACTAGCAAGGTCAACCAGCTCTCTCTCTCTCTCTCAAACCAGCGGAGCGAGATGAGAATGGCTGGCTGGCTGTTTGAACGCTCCTGTTTGCCTGTGGAATAAACATTGATCTTCACTATGTGTGTTGCTCTGGATCATTCATAAACTATTTTGAAATGTTTAAAATTTTTCAGCGACAGTCAGCGACCATGGGCTGGTCGTAGCTTGTCTTCTCCTGATGTAGGTGTTGTCGCAGGTTGTCGCCAGGATGGCGTAGGTTGCCGCCGGTGCCGACTTTGGTGAATTCCATTGTCGTAGTCGCCTAAAATGAAATCGCCTAAGTGGGACAGACCCAAAACCAATCGCCGGTTCATCGGCAACTTGCACCGACTACGACAGTCGCCTAAAATTTTTTTTTTTTTTAATTGCCTAGTGGGACAGGCCCTTTAGGTAACTCTTCCCAAGCACAGATTAAAACAAAGAGCTTGCAAATTACAAGACCACTAAATCTGAAAGACAATGACTCCGCGAAAACACAGCCAAAAAAAATTGCATTGAATGAAATCTGAAATTGCAGAAGTGAAAATGTGCAGATCAGCAAACATTTGAACAGAACAAGCAAATTAGGTTTAATAAGCATTTCAGCAACTTTTAATAAACTTCTAATGGATTTTAGACACCTCCATGTGGTGTGACTAGATTCAACTTTAATTGTCATTGTCAGTGTACAGTACAGAGACAACAAAGCTATATTCTCCCCTCTTCTATCGGGCAAGAGGTACCGAAGTGTGAAAACGCACACCTTCAGTTTCAGGGACAGTTTCTGCCCAGCTGTTATCAGGCAACTGAACCATTCTATCACCAACTAGGGAGTGGGGCTCTGGAGCAAAAAAATAATAGTCGGAAGAAGGGTTTGGGAAAGTTGCCCGAGTGTCAAAAGGAGAGTCCAGGGTTTTGTTTTACTCTGAGGAAACTGCTTCATTAACTACAAATCACCCATTTCTAGGGTCACATTTAGCACCTCCAGAGATGCTGCAGCTGACCTAAAGTTGTCCATGAGTTACTCAAACAGCATTCTGGGTCAATCTGCAGTGTGAACCGGCATCTGCAGTTCCTTCCTGCACATGTTGTCAGAGAGGAACATTTTTTTATTGAACTTGCATTAGTTCCTTATCTATTATCAAGCCTGATAACAGACCTAATTATTTCATGTAAGGCGCCGGTCAGGCCACATTTAGAGGACTGTGAGCAAATCTGGGCCCCATATCTGAGGAAGGATGTGCTGGCTCTGGGGAGGGTCCAGAGGAGGTTTACAAGAATCATTCCTGGAATGAGTGGGTTAATATGTGATGAGCATTTGACAACATTGGGCCTGTACTCGTTGGAGTTTAGAAGGTTGAGAGGGGGACCTCATTGAAACTTACAGAATAATGAAAGACACAGATAGTGTAGATGTGGAAAGAATGTTTCCACTGGTGGGAGAGTCTAGGACCAGAGGTCAGAGCCTCAGAATTAAAGGGCGCTCTTTTAGAAAGGAGGTGAGAAGGAACTTCTTTAGTCAGAGGGTAGTTAATGTGTGGAACTCATTGCCACAGAGGGCTGTGGAGGCCAAGTCAGTGGATATTTTTACGGCAGAGATAGACAAATTCTTGATTAGAACGGGGGTCAAGCGTTATGGGGAGAAGGCAGGAAAATGGGGTTGGGAGGCAGAGATCAGCCATGATTGAATGGCAGGGTAGACTCAATGGGCCGAATGGCCTAATTCTACTCCCATTGCTTGTGAACTTTTGTGAAGATGATCGACAAAGACAAGGAAGTGTGGGCATTGATTGGAAAGCAAGGGCGCCAGCAACTAATCCCACTGCAAACCCTTCTGCACAAATATTTTCCTACCAGTACCCAATGAGGCATTTCACATGGGGTATCACGTGTGACTTCAGAACCAGAGGTCACCTCGTTTGTGGAGGCATCTTCTGTTCAACAGCTAACACAGAATGAAAGGTCCTTCTCAACCTCGCTTCGTAACATACCAAGCAGGATTAAACGGCATTCCTTGACATTAAGGCATAATGATCTTATGATTGAGGCATTCAATACATTCGGGTACAATATAATACCTGATCACGGCAATGGGTTAACATACCATAGCAACAATCATGCACAAGTCATAGCTGCCATGGCTCCCTATCAATTGGCTAATGACTAAATTGAATTGTAAAACTAAATTGAAAGCCAAGGAATTGTTTAATAAACGACTGTAAATTATTTATCTGAGTTTGGTTCAAACATCCATCCCCACACCTGCGCCACCCTTCCCCTCATTTCTGAAGACCATGAACAGCATAGGAGGAACCAATCCAGTTGGTGGTCTTTGAAGATAGTGTGCACAGACTCCTCCACAAAGGGTGGCGGGTGTATGGAACAAGCTGCCCGAGGAGGCAGTTTAGGCTGCGACTATCCCGCCGTTTAAGAAACAGTTAGACGAGTACACGGATAGGACAGGTTTGGAGGGACATGGGCCAGATGCAGGCAGGTGGGATTAAGTTTGTAAGTTTATTGGCCAAGTATTCACATACAAGGAATTTGCCTAGAATTCGCCCACAAGTAACAACATGACATACAGTGACAGTTACGAGTGACTCAGAAAACACTAAACATTAATAATTATGAGACAGTAATGATAAAACACCACTGATCAAGCATGTGAACCAACAAAATACCAGACCAAAGGGAGGCTACAGATTTTTGGCTTTTGAGTAGAGCAACTACTTGTAGATAAAAATCGTGGCTAGTGTAGCTAGTTGGCTGGGGTGGGCAAGTTGGACCGAAGGGTCCTTTTCCACACTGTAAGACTCTATGACTCCGTGCTCTAGAGAAAAAAGTGTTGGAGGAACTCAGCAGAGACATCTGAATAAGGGTCCTGACCAGGAATGCCATCTGTCCTTTTCCCTCCATAGATGCTGCCCAACCTGACATGTTCCTCCAGCATTTTGAAAAATGTATCTACATTCCAGCAGCCGCAGTCTCCAGTGTCTCGTCTACTCTCTCACCTGGGTCTCACTTTGGCACCTTCAGTCTGAAGAAGGGTCTCGACCCAAAACGTCACCCATTCTTCTCTCCCGAGGTGATGCCCGAGTCATTCCAGCATTTTGTGTCTATTTTTGGCACCTTCTGCTAATTCACCTCTGATATTTTCATTTCCTTTATTGGTTAGTCATGCATTTATGCAAGTCAAATACGAAGTGCTTAGTAGTTAAATGCATGCAGTGATATTTAGGGATACGCAACGTCCCGTGGTCAGTGCAGGCTTAGTGATTCACAGTGGACAACGGGAGCACCATCATTAACCATCTCATTCCTGGATTGGAAGCAGAGAAAGGAAGGCTTCATTGGGAGGCTTGAAAATGACATTCGACATCAAAATCGTTTGATTATAATCAAAGGTTTAGTTGGAATTACGAGAACAAGAATATGGTTCCAGGAAGTAAAGTAGCTGAGTCTCACCAATGTAAATTTTACTTTAATTTATTTTATAGTCACATGTACTGAGCTAATGTGAAAAGCTTTTGTTGTGTGCTAACCAGTCAACGGAAAGACAATACATGGTCAGAATTGAGACACGATCGAGAGGCGGCAGAGAGCACTGAATGCAGTAAAAGAGTTTTAGTTTTAGAGATCCAGGGTGGAATCCGGCCCTCTGGCCCACTGAGTCAAAAGCTGACCAGCGATCATCCGAACACGAGGGACAATTTACACATGCCATTTAACCGACACACTTGTACGTCTTTGGGAAATGGGAGGAAACCGGAGCAAACCCAAGCAGTCACAGGTAGAGCATACAAACTCCGTACAGACAACACCCATAGTCAGGATCGAACCTGGATCTCATGCTGCAAGGCAGCAACTACACCGCTTCCTGCCCAAGTTTTGAATTGTTAGCTCTGATTTCCAACAATGGGTTGAAACTGGAACATTTTGGTCTGCCGTCTGCTCCAGCGTATTACAATCTTTGAAATCTCAGCTTTGATGGCAGTTCTGTGCATTTAAAAAAAAAAAATTCTGGCAGACAATGACAATTCCACTTCACTCAAACTGTCATAAGTCGTTTCCAACTGAGTAATAAAACAATCATAAAATCCTCGAGAGCTACAAGGTGCCATTTCAAATGGAAAAAGTACAGAAGCTGCCTTGGGTGTGACTCGATAGTGAAGGGTCAGAAAACAACTTAATCAAACTCAACAAGTTGGAACATGCAGAGTCTTGTTTTTAAAAGAATGAACATCTTCAGCTATTTTTTTTTTTTAAACATAGAGATTAAGACCGAGCAGATCTGGCGAGGACTGCTTGATTAAAGTCACTGGCCAAGTGAAATCATCTTTGAAGCCAAGTGCACTGAGATTGGCACAAAGGACTTGGACAAGCCAGACAAAAACAGAATATTTTCCTTCAAAAGACTTTCGTCTTTTGAAGGAAAATATACTGTTTTCGCCTGCCTTGTCCAATTAATTCTATGGAAAGCATTGAAATGGCAAACTGTATCTGCATGATATTATAGTATTTCTAATTCCCCAAATTGTGTCATATGGTGATAAATTATTACATAAGTCAAGGGTCCTCATGCCACAATTTTGAACACTGACCAAGAGGAATTGTTGGACCAAGGTGGTGGAGCAGTAGAGTTGTTGCCTTAAGGGCCTGTCCCACGAGCATGCGACTGCATGCGGCAAGCGCGACCTAACGTGGTCGCTTGTGCCCGCGGGGCCAGTCCCACTTCGATTGCCGGAGCTGTATGGAGTTGTGCGGAGCTGGTCCTGACATCGCGCGGGGCTTCGAAAAACTGACACTGTCCAACAATTCCGCGCGGCAACGGCCTACCGGCCGGCCAGCTTTACATCACACGCGGACTTCGTTCGAACTTCACGTCAACTCGTACGGGATCACCCAACCTCTGCGCGGCCCCCGCTTTCCTGGTTTGGTCGCGCTTGCCACATGCAGTCGCATGCTCGTGGGACAGGTCCTTAACAGCGCCAGAGACACGGGTTCGATGCTGACTACGGGTGCTGTCTGTACAGAGTTTGTACGTTCTCCCCGTGACTGCGTGGGTTCTTCCCGGGTGCCCCAGTTTCCTCCCACCAACGTACAGGTTTGTAGGTCAATCTGGCTTTGGTAAAAATTGTAAATTGTCCCTAGTGTGGAGGATAGCACGAGTGAACGGGGACCGCTGGCTGGCGCGGACTCGGTGAGACGAAGGGCCCCGTTTCCGTACCGAGTCTCCAAAATAATCTAAATTCGTTGGCACACTCAAGGACACAAAGTGCTGGAGTAACTCAGGAGATCGGGCAGCAGCACTGGAGAACATGGGTGGGTGACCTTTCAGTCATTGGGTTGTGTTTAAAAACCAAGAACAAATGGAATTGTTCATCTGGCCATTCTGGTCGTGCAATATCTTAAGGCCGTAGCAGATGTTAGCAGCATTTTGTAACACCTTCTCAGTAGGTTTCCTTGGGGACAGCACTATACTCTCTAGAGTTTAGAAGGTTGAGGGGGAACCTCATTGAAACTTACAGAATAATGAAAGGCATGGAGCGGATGCGGAGAAGATGTTTCCACTGGGTGGGAGAATCCAGGACCACAGGTCATAGCCTCAGAATTAAAGGGTGCTCTTTTACCATATAACCATATAACAATTACAACATGGAAAACAAGCCATCTCAGCCCTTCAAGTCCGTGCCGAACACGTATTCTCCCCTAGACCCATCTACCTGCACTCAGACCATAACCCTCCATTCCTTAACCCTCAAACCTGCCTCCACCACTTCCACTGGAAGCTCATTCCACACAGCGACCACTCTCCGAGTAAAGAAGTTCCCCCTCATGTTACCCCTAAACTTCTGTCCCTTAATTCTCAAGTCATGTCCTCTTGTTTGAATCGTCCCTACTCTCAATGGGAAAAGCTTGTCCACGTCAACTTTGTCTATCACTCTCATCATTTTAAAGACCTCTATCAAGTCCCCCCTTTTAGAAAGGAGGCAAGGAGGAACTCCTTTATCATGCATCTGTCCACTGTGGATGGCTTGTTTGTTATCATGTATAGTCTTTCCACTGACTGGTTAGCACGCAACAAAAGCTTTTCACCATATCTCGGTATATGTGACAATGAGCTATTGCTGGCATAATCGAGCTATATGTTGACATCCAAAAGTGCCTGCTCGTCCTGGGTTGAGTTCCTTGTTTGCTCCCTGTCCAAGTGTCTCTCCAAGTTGTTTCCATCTGATGAGGCTTGGTCTCAAGTAATGTATTCTGGCAAAGATTACACCTGAACCAACTGAAACCTCATATGTAACGGCCCTGGCTTCGAGGATGTCTAGGAAGGAACTGCAAGTGCTGGTTTAAACCAAAGATAGACACAAAATCCAGGAGTATCTCAACAGGACACGCAGCATCTCTGGAGAGAAGGAATGGGTGAAGTTTTGGGTCGAGACCCTTCTTGAGACATCGAAGAAACCTGACTGGTAATCGGGAGATAAGCATAAACTGTTGGAGTAACTCAACGGGTCAGGCAGCATCTTTGGAGGAAAGGAATAGGTGATGTTTTGGGTCAAGTCTCGTCAGACTGAGAGTAAGGGGTGAGACTGAGTAGATAGAGAAGGTGCATAGTACAAGTGAATGAAAGTTACTCAGATAGAAATGATGATCAAATTAAGTTGGAGCCCACAATGGTCTATTGTTGGCTGTGGAGTAGGTGAAAAAAATGTTCTACAGACTGAAATTCAACAGAACAACAGTGAAACTAGTACGGCAACTGGGGTGGGGGAGGGATGGAGAGAGAGGGGATGAAAGAACTACTTGAAGTTAGAGAAGTCAATGTCCAGACTGCTGGGCTGTAGGCTACCCAAGCGAAATATGAGATGCTGTTCCTCCAAATTGCGTTTGGCCTCACTCTGACAATGGAGGTGGCCCAGGACAAAAAAGTCAATATGTGAACGAGAAAGGGAGTTAAAAGATTTGGCAACTGGGAGATCGCAAAGGTCAAGGCAGATCGAGTGAGGTAATTGGGACTTTAGGAATCAGCAACGGGACCATGATCTTGAGTGACGTTCATGAGATTTCTTTGTACACAGAATGAGTTCCTAATCGAAGCAGATCGGATCAGTCTGAAGAAGGGTCTCAACCCAAAACGTCGCCCATTCCTTTTCACCAGAGATGCTGCCTGCCCCGCTGAGTTACACCAGCATTTTGTGTCTATCGTCGATGTAAACCAGCATCTGCAGTTCTTTCCTACACTCCTAATCGAAGCACTTGGATTTGCTGAACCTGATTTTGTTCCCATTCTGGAGCGAGGGAGGGAGGGAGTAGATAAAGCAGAGCTTGGCTGATGGCTAAGTTAGTCTATTTAAAATAGTTGGTGCCCGTGTCCTTCTGGAGTCCTGGTCACAGGTTTACCTCCCACCTCCGTTTAAGACATTCTTCTAAAACCCGCCTTATCGATCAGCTGCTTTTCATTGCGTTTGCTTTTGGTCGATTTGCAGTTGCACAATAAAGTATGTGATGCATGCAAGTTGCAGCTTGTGTTCACCTGCTCCCTGGCGCCAGCTGAGCTGTATCAGCTCCCAAGTATGTACAGCCACAATCTGACAGATTCTAGATCTTTAATAGCCCTCCATCTTGTATCTATTCTGCACAGCCATGCAATCTTCTGAGATACCTGTGCTCTTGTGTACCGTCTCTGTGTATCTACTATTCCTACACTCTTGTACTTAAATATGATTGTGCTTCTGCAATGTAAGGTTGTTTTTTTTTTAAACTGAGCTGTACACATAAGAGGAACACAACCTGTGTATATGTGGCAATAAAGTACCTTTGAAATGGTTAGAGGGTTTATCGCTTGATGTAGCGCAAATGGGTCACCTTCCAAGGAGGAAAGTAGCCGAAGCACTTTGTGTGGAATGGGACGCACATTTCCTGGGCTAAATGTTGGGGATGGTACTTTCTGCAAGCCTGCCTTGTCACTTCCAGCATCCTTCCGGGCCTACAACTGGTTCAGTGTTATCTCCTCCCCTTCATCTAACCACAACTGTGCTCCAAAATACTTTTGCAACTAAAAACCAGTTAAGACGTGTGCAGCCTTCGCTCCGAAATAGAAACATAGAAAATAGGTGCAGGAGTAGGCCATTCGGCCCTTCGAGCCAGCACCGCCATTCAATATGATCATGGCTGATCATCCAACTCAGTATCCTCTACCTGCCTTCTCTCCATACTCCCTGGTTCCTTTAGCCACAAGGGCCACATCTAACTCCCTCTTAAATATAGCCAATGAACTGGCCTCGACTACCTTCTGTGGCAGAGAATTCCAGAGATTCACCACTCTCTGTGTGAAAAATGTTTTTCTCACCTCGGTCCTAAAAGATTTCCCCCTTATCCTTAAACTGTGACCCCTTGTTCTGGACTTCCCCAACACCGGGAACAATCTTCCTGCATCTAGCCTGTCCAACCCCTTAAGAATTTTGTAAGTTTCTATAAGATCCCCCCCCTCAATCTTCTAAATTCTAGCGAGCACAAGCCGAGTCTATCCACTATCAGAAATAGACCTCAGTAAAGCACAATGTCAGAGAAGCAACAAAATGAGTGTGGATGAAGAATGGTAACAAGATGAAGCAACAAGTTGGCTGGCCTCTGGATTTCCCCTCGTTTCGGGAGCAGATGAGAAAGTGGCATAACGTAACACTGGTGCGGACAGGTGGACACGAATATTTGGAGTAACTCAGTGGGTCGGCCAGCGTCTCTGGAGAAAAGGATTTGGGGATTTTCGGGTCGAGACCCTCCTGTGTACAGGTGATCGATGGTCGGTGTGAACTCGGTGGGACGATGGGACGGTTTCCTTGCTGTAACTTTCAACCATTCGATCAAAGGATCCTCTCAAAGTTTCTCATGGGTCAAAACAAGTTTGTTTACTTGGTGCGAGGATTTTGATTGCACGGGAGATGTCATCAGTCAAACTGTAATTTTCTTCTCACAGCTATATTATCCACCATTATATATATATATAGAACTGCCAAAATCTCACGATGTGGGTCAATTGTGGGACGTAGAGGCACTGAAACCTTAATTTACATCTTTTAGTACTTGTTGTAGGAAGGAACTGAAGATGAACACAAAAATTTGGAGTAATTCAGCAGGTCAGGCAGCATCCCTGGATAGAAGGAATGGGTGACGTTTCGGGCCGAGACCCTTTGGGTCTCGGCCCGAAACGTCACCCATTCCTTCGCTCCATAGAATGCTGCCTCGCCCGCTGAATTTCTCCAGCGTTTTGTCTACCTCCGCCGAGTTACTCCAGCATTTTGTGTCACACATCCAAGTCTCTCTTCATGTACTTGTTCCTGTGGCAGAAGGTAATGGTACCCTTCACTTTCACCACCCTGGATCCTTCATTATGCACGCATACCAACGATTACATCATCTCACTCTCACACGCCTATTACGGGACCCTCAATCACGACATGCCTCGGAATATTGACTTCGATCCATGGAAAATGAAGAAGCATGGCATGGTTCTCTTGACTGCAAGGACACCTTGTTCTGTTCGAAATCCTTCCAGCTAGAAGCCAGCACTGTGTTTTATCACACTGCATAGCTGCACCTTCCCCCCCCCCCCCCCCCCCCTTCCCCCCCCCCCCCCTCCTCCCCCCCCCCCCTCTCCTCTCCCTCTCCCCCCACATACTCTTTACATGAAAACCAGTTAGCCCTTGGTATTCATGAGCAGTTCAGGATGCCAGAGGGGAATTTTTGTAAAAAAGCTTTAAAGATAACATTGAGGGAAAGATTGGAGCACTCCACTCTGACTAATGCACGAGACATTTTGTTACTAAGTGCCCAGCCTTCTGCCGGTCGCTTGTGTCTTTAATGGAGATAGACACAAAATGCTGGAGCATTTCTGGAGAAAAGGGAGAGGTGATGTTTTGGGTTGAGACACTTCATCAGCTTGAGAGTCGGGGGAGAGGGAAACTAGAGGTGTGAAAAGGTGCAAAAGAAATTAAAAGGGCGGGTGTGGGGAAGAGGGATGGAGCGAGAGAGAGAGAGAGGGGATGCATTGGGTTATTGAAATTAGAGAAATCATTCTTCATGCCGTTGGGTTGTAAGCTGTCCAAGTGGAGGGGCCGAGGTGCTGTTCCTCCAATGTGTGTTGGCCTCCGACAGTGGATGAGGCCTAGGACAGAAAGGTCAGAATGGGAAGAGGAATTGATATTTGGCAACCGGGAGATCACAGTTGCCTACAAACTCCATTTTCAAAGAAAGCTTTCATCATGGATCTCTTGGAAGATGAGACTTTAACACTGATACATAAATCGGAAAGAGTTAGAGGGATCTGGGCCAATCCGAGGCAAATGGGCCTAGCTCAGCTATAACACCTGGTTGGCATGGACAAAGGGGAATAATGCTTCATGCAAGGTAAATGCCAGTAACATCTGATTAAAAACAGTAGCTGCTCTCTAGTTGTTTGAGTTTGAGTTATTGCCACGTGTACAGAGGTAGAGTGAAAAGCTTTCGTTGTGCGCTAACCAGTCAGCAGAAAGACAATACATGATTACAATCGAGCCATCCACAGTTTACAGATACATGATGAAGGGAATAACATGAATAACGTTTAGTGCAAGATAAAGTCCAATCAAAGATAGTCCAATGAGGTCCAATGAGGTAGATTCTCGTTCAGGTGTGCTCTCTGGTTGTGGTAGGATGGTCCAGTTGCCTGATAACAACTGGGAATAAACTGCCCCTGAATCTGGAGGTGTGCATTTACACACTTCAATAGGGCAAGATACTCAGTAAAAAGATGTCCCTTCATTTAGCAGGGGAACAACAAAAAATAAATAAATGGGTAGCACAGTGGCACAGGGGTAGAGTTGCTGCCTTACAGCAGCAGAGACCCTCATTTGTTCCTGACTGTGAGTGCTGTCTGTACGGAGTTTGTACGTTCTCCCTGCGAACATGTGGGTTTTCTCCGGGTGGCTCCAGTTTCCTCCCACATCCCAAAGACATGCAGGTTTGTAGGTTAATTGGCTTCTGTAAATTATCCCCTGTGTGTAGGGTAGAATTAGTGTACGGGTGATCGCTGGTCAGCACTGACTCCATGGACACTGTATCTCCAAACTAATGTAGAAACAAGCAAATGCAGATGCTGGTTAATACACAAAAGGCCACACAGTGTTGGAGCCGCTAAGTAGGTCAGGCATATGGAATAGGAGTAGAATTAGGCCATTCGGCCCACCAAGTCTACGCCGCCATTCAATCATGGCTGATCCTAACCCCATTCTCCTGCCTTCTCCCCATAACCTCTGACACCTGTACTAATGAAGAATCTCTCTATCTCTGCCTTAAAGATATGCACTGACTTGGACTCCATGAAGAACATGGATAAGCGATGCTTTGGGTCGAGACCCTTCTTCAGAGCTCAGAATAGTCATTATCTTCGGTAAAATCTGGTAGTTGCTGCTCAGAAAGGGCATTCTGGTGCATTGCCCATCAACTTGCAGTTTGCTTCATTTGGCAGGATTATGTTGCTTACTTTTACACCACGCTGTGTTGACTGCGAGAAATCAAACCCCTGCATTTTGCCCTTTGGCCCAGAATAGAATCTTCTCAACCTGCAGTTACTGGCAGCTCTTTTTTTTTACAAAAAAAAGGCAGGCTGGCTTGAGTCAGCATTTCAACAAAGGTCTGCCAGACTGTCCAAAAGCAGATACAACCAATTATTGCCAGTGACCTTGATAGAACTGGCTAATGCAGTGCTAGCGACCACTGTAATGGCAGGCTTGCATTAATTATGAAGATAGACACACAATGCTGGAGCATCTGTGCGGGTCAGGCAGCATCTCTGGAGAAAAGAAATGGGTGACGTTTCGGGTCGAGGCCCTGCTTCAGACTGAGAGCCAGGGGAGAGGGAGACTGGAGACATGTGGAAGGGTGCAGTGTGAACACGACAGATCAAAGCTGATGATGATCAAGGAAATGTAGAGTGGTTCATTGTTAGCCGAGGGGAAGGTGAGCGTTGGATGGCACTGGGCCTGTACTCGATGGAATTTAGAAGAATGAGGGGGGACCTCATTGAAACATACAGCATAGTGAAAGGCTTGGATCGAGTGGATGTGGAGGGGATGTTTCCACTAGTGGGAGAGTCGAGGACGAGAGGTCATAGCCACAGAATTAAAGGACGTTATTTTAGGAAGGAGATGAGGAATTTTTGTCAGAGGGTGGAATTCTTTGCCACAGCAGGCTGTGGAGGCCAAGTCAGTGGACATATCTAAGGCAGAGATAGATAGATTTTTGATTAGTTCAGGTGTCAGAGGTTATGGGGAGAAGGCAGGAGTATGGGGTTAGGAGGGAGAGATAGATCAGCCATGATTGAATGGCAGAGTAGACTTGATGGGCCGAATGGCCTAATTCTACTCCTAGAACTCATGAACTACCAGGATGTCCAGGGCTTGCTTACTCATGTATTAGAATATAGAAATAATGAAAATGACGCCTAATTCTGCAACCATCACTTATGATCTTATGACCAGCAATGCCTGCTGCTTGTTACTGTAGACATTCAATGTCCCTGTTTGCATTCATCTGTAATCCGCCCCACTTGACTTTGCCATCCGAGAGGCAAGATCCGATCGGCATTTGACAGCTGAACAATTTTTGGCATATTTCCTATGGCGGGTCAGCAGACATTACGAACACCATGTTGTGAAACATGTACCATAAAATGAAAACATTGCATTCATCCTCCTCGTAAGTCTTTCACAGAAAGACAGAGGCCCCACCTGCCCCTCCAGGGCGTTTTTCCAAAGACAATCGAGTTCCTTCCAGCGTTACCGCTGCCTGCAGTGACATTTCAGCAAAGTTTATCAAAACACAGGTCTAGTCAGTGTCTCGATTTCCATTTGTGGGACCGTGTGGACAAATACGTCCACAAGAATCTGCAAGAGTTGTACAGGGACTCAGCTGGTGCCTCACAGCCCCAGAGATGCCAAGAGTCAAAAGTGTTTTATTGTCATATGTCCCAGATAGAACAATGAAATTCACAGCACCAGAGACCCAGGTTCAATATTGACCTCAGGTGCTGTCTGTGTGGTGTCTGCATGTTCTCCCTGTAACTGCATGGGTTCCTCCAACATCCCACAGACGTGTGGGTTAACTGGCCTCTAAAATTGCCCCCAGTGTGTGGGGAGTAGTATGACAGAACTAGAATGAATGGACGATCGATGTTCTGTGTCGGCTCGTTGGGCAGAAGGGACGGAATCCTTGCTATGTCTCTAAACTAACCAAAGTTTCTTATATTAACCGTATAACCATATAACAATTACAGCACGGAAACAGGCCATCTCGGCCCTACAAGTCCATGCCGAACAAATTTTTTTCCCCTTAGTCCCACCTGCCTGCACTCGTACCATAACCCTCCATTCCCTTCTCATCCATATGCCTATCCAATTTATTTTTAAATGATACCAATGAACCTGCCTCCACCACTTCCACTGGGAGCTCATTCCACACCGCCACCACTCTCTGCGTAAAGAAGTTCCCCCTCATATTACCCCTAAACTTCTGTCCCTTAATTCTGAAGTCATGTCCTCTTGTTTGAATCTTCCCTATTCTCAAAGGGAAAAGCTTGTCCACATCAACTCTGTCTATCCCTCTCATCATTTAAAGACCTCTATCAGGTCCCCCCTAAACCTTCTGCGCTCCAGAGAATAAAGACCTAACTTATTCAACCTATCTCTGTAGCTTAGTTGTTGAAACCCAGGCAACATTCTAGTAAATCTCCTCTGTACTCTCTCTATTTTGTTGACATCCTTCCTATAATTTGGCGACCAAAATTGTACACCATACTCCAGATTTGGTCTCACCAATGCCTTGTACAATTTTAACATTACATCCCAGCTTCTATACTTTTCTTGGACAAAGCTTTTGCCAAAACAAAAGCTGGGATTCATCCCGATCTTGATGATCCAGATCCTAAGCCCCGCATTCACACGGTCTACTTGGCAGCTGGGAATTCAGCCCTTCTGTAGGCTTGCGAAACGCAGGTTACCAGGAGCATTCAATTCCAGGCACAGCAGGGGTGCAAACAAGCCTGTGTAGACGACATCTTCCCAAACTACACAAGATACAAAGAACTACAGATATTGGAATCTTGAGTAAAACATAAAAATACTGGAGTAACTCAGCAGGTCAGGTAGCATCTTTGGAGGGAATGCATTTAGGTCAGGTCATTACTTCAGAATCGCCTACCCATTCACTCCAGAGATGCTGAAACAAGGAACTGCAGATATTGGTTTAGTTTAGAGATACAGTGCAGAAACAGGCTCTTCGGCCCATTGTGTCCATGTTGTCCCGCGATCCCCAGACATTCACACTATCCTACACACACTAGGGACAATTTACAATTTTACCAAGTCAATTAAGCCACTAACCTGTAAGCCTTTGGAGTGTGTGGGAGGAAACCAGAGCACCCGGAGAAAACCCACGAAGGTCACAAGGAGAACATACAAACTTCGTACAAACAAGCACCCGTGGTCAGGATCCAACCTGGGTCTCTGGCGCTGTAAGGCAGCAATTCTGTCGCTGCGCCATCGTGCCGCTCCACGGCTGATCAAGATCCCGCTATAATGCTTGATAACTATCTCCACCATCTCTACAATACCACTTATTTAGTGGCATCTACAAACTCACCAACCATGCCTTGTACATTATCTTCCAAACCATTGATATATTTGACAACAGCAATGGGCCCAGCGCTGATCTGAGGCACACCTCTAAGCACAGGCCTCCAGTCTCAGAAACTCTTTTCCACCACCTGTGAGTCATACCTGTATAATTTCTCAAAGAGATTTGCTTGCGTCCAGCGAAGTCGTCCAACACAGCGTCACGTCACGTCACATCTGCATTTCAATCCTGAAAGAGAACGCAAATACAACAACATATAATTATCTTCAAGGAAGACACTGGCTCATGAAGCACAATAATGCGTTTGCAAAAAGACAACTTCATTTTCAGTTCCAAATTGGCTAAAAACTGGATAGACTTGGCTTGGACTCGCTAGAATTTAGAAGATTGAGGGGGGGATCTTATAGAAACTTACAAAATTCTTAAGGGATTGGACAGGCTAGATGCAGGAAGATTGTTCCTGATGTTGGGGAAGTCCAGAACAAGTGGTCACAGTTTAAGGATAAGGGGGAAATCATTTAGGACCGAGATGAGGAAAACATTTTTCACACAGAGAGTGGTGAATCTCTGGAATTCTCTGCCACAGAAGGTGGTTGAGGCCAGTTCATTGGCTATATTTAAGAGGGAGTTAGATGTGGCCCTTGTGGCTAAAGGGATCAGGGGGTATGGAGAGAAGGCAGGTACAGGATACCGAGTTGGATGATCAGCCATGATCATATTGAATGGCGGTGCAGGCTTGAAGGGCCGAATGGCCTACTTCTGCACCTATTTTCTATGCTTCTATGCTCCAAAGGTTTGGTGAGCAACAAATTTAGAAGGGAGCTCCCAGACACTTAATCTCACACAACTTTTTTTTTGGGTTCCAAGATGGCGCCCAACCTAGGTATTTGCGTGTTAGCCACAGAAGCCGATCAGCAATCACACATTACAATCGCTCCACACTTTTAAATCTCTACCCCCATCTATCTATACGCTGTAAATGTCTCGATTGCAATCATGTATTGTCTTTCCGCTGACTGGTTAGCACGCAACAAAAGCTTTTCACTGTACCTCGGTACACGTGACAATAAACAAAACAACCCTGCAAATTGTGCGCTGTTGTATAGCACCGTTCTATACATTCTGCGTCAGAATTACACGTCATTCTGACGGGTGCAGAAAATGTCTCGCTAGATGCACAGAGTCTCTTGCCCACAGTAGACGAATCGAGGACCAGAGAACAGGTTCAAGGTGAAGGGGAAAAGATTTGACAGGAATCTGAGGGGTAAATTTTTCCACACAAACAGTGGTGGGAGTGTGGAACAAGCTGCCAGAGGAGGTAGTTGAGGCTGGGACTACCCCGGCAGGTACAAGGATAGGACAAGTTTGGAGGGATGTGGACCCAACGGTAGGCAGGTGGGACTAGTGTCGCTGGGACACGTTGGCCGGTGTAAACAATTTGGGCCGAAGGGTCTGTTTCCACATTGTATCACTCCATGATTAATATGTCATTCGTAAAGGGATAGTTAACAGCCTTCCTTTCCCAAAATATAAGGTCACAGAGGCCAAAGATGCATCCAAACTAGTGTAGACTGATTGGGATCTTGGGATTTTTGCAGTGTAGAGTCCATCAACATAACAAACTGAAACGGTTGCATTGTGTCCATTTGCATTACATTCGATCAACAGCGCATCGGTTTATATCAAACAATCAAAGTGCTTTGTGCCTTTCCTTGCCACTGGACCCCAACTTCACAACACCATGTTTATCCCCATCCTCGGCTCCTGCGCTCATGGGCCCAGCCCATAGAAATCTCCACAGAAGCAGCAAAGGAATGAATCCAACACAAGAGTCCTTTTGTTCGGCAACTCTTAATAATTCAGAGTGGGATTGCAATTATTCATAGTTTTGCAGCCAACATTGTTGCAGTGGACTGAATGCACAAGTGACCGATTTTCCAGGATGTCATTTACTACCCAGTGCAAGCCATAGCCCATCCAAGAGTAAGCTACAAAAGGAACTGCAAGTGCAGGACTAAAACGTTGTTAAATGGGCCACTGTGGACTCCACCCTTCGAGGTCATCTGTTGCCAGCCGTGTTTTGTTCTGGCCTTCTCTACCTTTAGGTCTGAAGAAGGGGGTTCCTTTCCTCCAGAGATGCTACCTGACCCGCTGAGTTACTTCAGCATTCCGTGTTCATCTTTGGTGTAAACCATCATTTTCAGTTCCTTCCTATGAACTTAAATGTTACAATTTCTCCTTGTGCTTCTCACCAGAAACTGTCATAAAAGAGTGTAGTCTTCCACATAGCTTTTCTGTGACGTGTATTGGCCAAGGATGTGGATGTAGGGTCGGGAGAGGCAAGAGAAGCAGTTCACTCGTCACCCCACAGGGGGTGCTGTACAGGCAATGACTTCCCACACAATTGACCAGATGTGCGGCCCATCTGGACGGGGGTGGCACGGTGGCGCAGCGGTAGAGTTGCTGCCTTGCAGCATAACCTTTTACAGCATAGCATTTTGGTCAGACGTAGACCAGCTTGCCGTGCACAACGACACAAGATTGCCACAATCACCGGCTTGTTCATCAATGACAATAACACTATTGCCGAAGTTCATAAATTTGGAGATTTGCTGACAAAACCCAGCAAGAGATTGTCTTGATTAACCATAATGAAAATCTAAATCTAGATGCTCTCATCTCCTTTATTACAGAAACATAGAATAGGTGGAGTAGGCCGTTTGGCCCTTCGAGCCAGCTCTGCCATTCAATAGGATCATGGCTGATCATCCAAAATCAGTACCCCGTTCCTGCTTTCTCCCCATCTCCCTCGTCAAGGCCAAGGGTTCAAGTTTTAAAGTAGAAGACAAACAATAAATGTCAAAGTTTGTCCAACAATTATGATAAATTAATACAAGCAGCAGATTGCCGCAGTTCAAAGTCCAAATTAAATCCATATATCTATTTAGTTACCAAAAGCCAAAGGACAACTCGATACGTGGTCCACAAGCTTTTGCCTCCCCTAAACCAGCATTTCAACGTTCTATTTGTAAAGCACCCAAATGGTAACATGTCGCAACGTGATGCCACAAAGTAATACTATTTTATTGTAAGATTAAGTCCAGTCAAGTCCGATTAAAGATAGTCTAAGTGTCTCCAATGAGGCAGATAGAAACTCAGGATCACTCTTTAGTTGTTGAGAATTGCCCTTAGCTACTATCTACCTCATTGGAGACCCTCGGACTATCTTTAACTTCCCACCGTGGCTGCCTTAGAGTTACTGGAAAGTGCACTTGGACGGAACAGAAATCCTGGAACGATTTGACCGACAAACCAACCCGCTCCATCCTCATGTTGTCCAGTGGGACCGTGTCATTCAATACAATTCAGCTGCCCTCCTCAAAATAAACTCCGCAATAAATACTGGGCATTCAACACTGCATCAAGTCAGCCTCCACGTGGCCAACAATTCAGCCTCGTGAAATACATGTCAAAAATGACCACAGCAATCCAGACTTGGGGACAGCATCTTCCCAGCTGTTATCAGACAACTGAACCATCCTATCACCAGCTTGAGAGCGGTTCAGAGCTACTATCTACCTCATTGGAGGCCCTCAGACTATCTTTAATCAGACTTTACAGGATTTTATCTTGCACTAAACGTTATTCTCTTTATCTTGCACCTGTACACTGTAAATGGCTCTATTGTAATCATGTATAGTCTTTCCGCTGACTGGTTAGCATACAATAAAATATTTTCTCTGTACCTTGGTATACATGACAATAAATGAAATTATAACCCTTATCATAACAGACCATATGTTGTGTCCGTTAATCCTGATTGGCCGCTATAACTGATTAAGGTGCTATCATTGAACAAGTAGTAGAAACAAACAACTATAGTTGCTGGTTAATACACAAAGTGTTGGAGTCACTCAGCAGGTCAGGCAGCATCTCTGGAAAAAATGGTTAGATGATGTTGCCCGTTTCAGACTCTTGGTACAGAACTGGGCCAGGAATCCAGGCGAGTTGACAGCCCCGGCCTGCTGGCGGCAAAGGGAGAAGAGAGTAGAGGTTTGGCTTAGTTGATGGTCGCGGCCCGAGTGCGGGTAAGGGTCACGGCATGCGGTGGCGACAGAAGGCCTGGAGGTGCCACAAGCCGGCGTTGTACAGGCAGCCTTCGGTAGCTCTGCCCAATATAACCAAAATCCATTATACAGAGGTCCATTCAAAGGAGAGTTTACTGTACTGTGAATTATAACTATCTTCCTCCTCCAGTAGCTTTCATGTGAATATTTGCATGAACGCTCGATTAATTAAATCAGGAAGATCGGCCCACACACTTCCTAGCCATCTATAGGTTAACTTCCTCCTCAGCAGAAGATCAGAATATTCAGGCAGATGATGCATAAAAGCATTAACATTACTGTGTTTTGTTTAATTTTTCCAAAGCCAAACCATGAATAACATAATATCTCGTCAGTGTAGGTAGCTGTTTAATAGAATAATATTAGTCTATCAAATACCGTTTAGTGGAATAATAGAAATAGAAATTTATTCTAAATGCAGGTGGTTTAAGAAACTTGCCGTTTATTTACACAGATCCGTGGTAGGTGTTCTCTTTGTTATTTATTCATGGCACTGCTGGAACAGTGAACATTCATTGCCCATCCCTAGCTCCGGACAGGCTGCCATCTCATTCAAGCACAGGCAGTCCCCGACTTACACAAGGGTTACGTTCTGTGAACCTTTTGGCAAGTCAGATTTTTAAAAAATATATAAGAGCGTCAGAATCACCACCCCCATCATGACACAACTCAGACTATGAACTGTCTCAGCGGCGTCCGGCTATGTCTGAGGCACTATCCTTCAGGGCAAGCCCAGCCGCCATTGTCGGCTTAAGTTCCATCTCGCCATTAGGGCATTTCCTGGGTAAGCACGGCCTTCTGGGTAAGCACGCCACCATTGCCAACTTGAGTTCAGTCTCGTTGAGGCATTTCCTGTGGTGCGCGGCCTTCTGGGCAAGCACGTCCGATGTAAGCGAGTGATCGTACAGTACTGCAGAAATTAAAGACTGCCTTGGTTGCACGAGGGACAGAGGACAGAATTGTTTAAGTGTAAGTTTACGCAAGTCGCCTATTGCACAAGTTGAGGGGTGTTTTATACAGTTTCATCAAGTGAGAGAGGGCATGGATAGGGGACGGATCGGGTCTGCACCATTCTTCAACCTCTTCACCAAGGGCTGGAAGTATCATAGGCCCAGACCAGGTAAGACCACATTTCATTCCTTCAAGTACACGTGTGAATCAGAGGGGACAGACAGAGACAGACAGAGACAGACAGAGACAGACAGAGACAGACAGAGACAGACAGAGACAGACAGAGACAGACAGAGACAGACAGAGACAGACAGAGACAGACATCTCTATCTGGTTGCTTCATTGTCAAGGATTTTATGTCAGCTGCTCTGGCTTTCTGGCACATCTTTGCTGAATAAACCAGATTTAAAATTTCACAAGCTGCTTCAATCAAATTAATTTTGTTAAATGTGCCTGCATCGCCTGCTATCCAAAGCAATCCACCTGTGGTGAATACAATGTACAGTGATGAAGGAAGAGCATGGCATTTAATGGACACAGCCACCCTGATCGCCATTGAGTTGCTTTCAGGGCTGCCATTGTTCGGCTGCCCTGACATTAGTGCTGCCTGTCAGACTCCTGGTGCAAAGTGCTTCTCAGAAGATTAATCAACAGCAAACATGCTTAATCTGCACCTCCCACCATAATCCCCAAATCTTCTTTGACAGTTGACTTTGAAGACTACTACTACTCCCATGCACAGAACACAATCCCAAGCTTCTGTCCAGGAAACCCCCTCATTCCTTAAATTCCCATCCATAATAAAAAGCTTTCGATTCACATTCATAATTATTTTTTTTTTAAACATTTGTTTTAATGGCCCTTTGGATGCAGAGAATAGCGATTTGATATTATTTTTCTGGGTTGGCGATAAATCACTCATTTTACAAAGAACGGCCTGGAACATCGGGCCTCTGTAGAGGCAACTGTGGAGGCCTCAATTGGCCCGACTATGGGGGAACTGGGGTCGGGGACTGGACTTTGTGCCTTCCCTCATAATGGGAACCATTGTGGGGGGATGTTTTTCATGTTAAAGTTCTTTAGTATTGTCATGTTTGTATTCTTTTTTTTTTAATGTGTTGCATTGGCATTGGCATTGGCATAACAAATTCCACCAGTCTGGCTGTGTGGTCATTAAAATAATCAATCAATCAATGATCCAGGCATGTGCAGGGACAGAGAATGTGGGGTATTGTGGTATTGATGTCGTCTGAAGTAAGGTCCCGACCAGAAACATCACCCATCCTTTTTCTCCAGAGATGCTGCCTGACCCACTGAGTTACTCCAGCACTTAGTATCTGACTAAGTGGGAGATTACACAGAAAACGTAAGGTGGAAAGACAAGCTTATAGGGCTGCTAAAAGCGCCCAGGGTCCGTAGTTTTATGAACAGATGTAGAGGATAACTCCATAGGAATATGAATTCAGCTTTAACTATTTGGAGCCTCAGTTGAGGTACTGAGTTCAGTTCTGGATTCAACACCTTTGGAAGGATGTTAAGGCCTTGGAGGGTATAGTCAAAGTTCACATAATGGTACCAGATTTCACAAATCGGTTTCGATAGTGTAAATAAGCAGAAACTGTTTCGTGTGGCAAAAGGTTCACTTTGGGGACCACATGTTTAATTGTAACTGGAAACGTGCCAGAGGCAACTGAGGAGACGTTTTAATGATTTACATGTTTTCTTATCCAAAAGAGTGTTTTTAATAAATTCAACAACTTTCAGAAGAGAAAGGGTGGCACAGTGGTGCAGCTGATAGAGCCTCTGCCTCACATCGCTGGAGACTCGGGTTCGATCCTGACCTCGGGTGCTGTGCGTGCGTGGAGCTTGTGTGTGCTTCTTCTAAACCGCACGCGATTGCTCCAAATGCTCAGATTTCCTCTCACACCCCAAAGACGAGCGGGTTTGTAGATTAACGAGCCCCCGCAGAGAGAGAAGATACGACTGCAGATGGGTTTACAAAAGATAAGGAAGTTGTAGATTAACATGGAGCCTCTGACTTTTCATCGCAGAGAGAGAGAGATAGCAGGATAAACTGCAGATAGGTTACAGGTGTTACAGGAACAGATGAGGACAGTGCTCAGGACTGCACTTCCTGAGGAAACTCAGCCTCACTCATTTCAGGAGGGGAACTGTACTGGATGGGTGACGTCTGCAGGTAGTGAGGGGACTTTATCAGACAAAGCACCCCCTCCACATACCCTGGATCTCCTGCCATCAGGCAAGAGATATCGAAGCATCAAAAAAGCTGGAAGAGGCTGTGAGAGCACTCTGTATCAAGTCACTTGATTCTGTGGCTGGCCACACGATAGGTGGATACATTTTTGATGTGGTTTATTGTGGTTTACTGATAACATTGTGTTTTACCTGTACTATTTATATTGTTCCATCCTGGTTAGTGTATTATGTGTGAAATGTTTTAAATGGGTCTTTTCATTTTGCATGATTGTGCAAGATGTAGACTTGGTGATTACTGATAAGGGCCCTGGTGTGTAGTAAGTGGGAATGGTTTCCCTGCTCTGATCTTGGAAAAAGTAATAACATGCAAAAGTAATAACATGCAAAAGCAAGAGAAATAGAGATACGAAATAAAGGATACAATACCTTGTACTAAATGTTGTCCCCTTTAACTGTACACTGTGAACAGCTTTATTGTAATCATGTTTAGACTGGATAGCACGCAACAAAAGCTTTTCACTGCACCTCAGTACATGTGACAATAAACTGAACTAGTTTAGTCTAGTTTAGAGATACAGCGTGGAAACAGGCCGCTCGGCCCACCGAGTCTGTGCCGACCAGCGCTCCCCGCAGATTAACACTGTCCTCCACACACTAGGGACAATTTACATTTATACTGAGCCAATTAACATACAAACCTGTACGTCTTTGGAGTGCGGGAGGAAACCGAAGATCTCGGAGAAAACCCATGTGGTCACGTGGAGCACGTAAAACGCCGTACAGACAAGCACCCCTGGTCGGGATCGAACCTGTAAGGCAGCAACTCTACCGCTGCACCACCGTGCCACCACTTCTGATAGCCTCTTTAAGGTCAATACTTTTTACTTGACGAGACCTCGCATGCACAGTTCATTTCTGAAGTCTGTTGTTAGTCAGAATGGATTAAAAATCCATTCCTCGAATCTTTCCAAAGCCTCTTTACTGTAACCTGTGTAGCTGGCATCAATACACTTGCTCCTGGCATTAGCTTAGCTGGTTGTGGCTCCATCTCTGCCATGCAAGTTGACATTCAGGTCTCAATTACTCCTCTTTGCATCAGCAATAATGACAGTGCAAAAGAAAGGGCTAATCCTCCACCGTGTGAACCCTGTCAGACACAACACAAGCCTTTGCGTTCAACATGACACACAGGATTATTCCGCAAAGGTCTTGCGTGCTATTTTGAATTGGGTTTTGAAAGCAGACAGAAGGTAGCCACGTAGATCAGAAGGCAGTGGGCAAGAACATTCTTCGAATAACTGCAGCCCTTGCCAAGAATGCCACAATCAATTTTAGGGCATTCCACACCGAACCAAGTGTTCCTGAAGCTCTGACAATAAGACATAAAAAGCTGGAGCAACTCACGGGTCAGGCAGCATAAAAGGAATAATCCCCCGGAGGTTTTTGTCAGTCGCCCTACCTGCAACCTCCGGCAACTACCTGCAACCTCCGGCAACTACCTGCAACCTCCGGGAACCGCAAGGAAACCTTGGGTGGGGCACAAAGTCTCCAGAGGTTTCCGTTCAGGTCTCCGAAGTGGGACAGGGGCATAAGGTGACATTGCTGGTCAAGACCCTTCTTCAGACAGAGTCAAGGGGAAAGGAAAATGAGAGATATAGATGGTGATACAGAGATATAGAACAAATGAATGAAAGATATGCAAAAAAAGTAGCAATAATGAAAACAGGCCATTGTTAGCTGTGGGCGAGGTGAAAACGAGTTACTGACAATGAGACAGGATGACGGCTTTGAACCTAGAGCAACGACTTGGGTGCCGTCATTCGAAAAGTTCTGCTGATCACCACTGAACTTGAGATGGTCAACGTCAGAATCATATAGCACAGAATATGGCTCTTTGCCAAACCCATTCTACAGAGTCCATCAAGCATCCATTTACACTAATTGCACCTTACTTTTCACCAACTCCCCCCTGCATATTCTTCAGGCAATTTAAAAATGGTCAATTATCAACCTACTCCATCCTTGGAAGAGACACACACACACACACACACACACAGCCACACACACACACACACACACAGTCACACACACACACAGACACACACACACACACACAGACAGTCACACACACACACAGTCACACACACACAGTCGCACACACACACACACACACACACACACACACACACAGTCACACACACACAGTCACACACACACACACACAGTCGCACACACACACACAGTCACACACACACACACACACACAGTCACAGTCACACACACACACAGTCACACACACACACAGTCACACACACACACAGTCACACACACAGTCACACACACACACAGTCACAGTCACACAGTCACACACAGTCACACACACACACAGTCACACACACACACACAGTCACACACACACACAGTCACACACACACACAGTCACACACACACACACACACAGTCACACACACAGACACACACACACACACACACACACACACACACACACAGTCACACACACACACACACACACACACAGTCACACACACACAGTCACACACACAAACACAGTCACACACACACACAGTAACGGGTAGAATGTATTAATTCCACGTAGACTGCACCCACGATCAGGATTGACCATGGGTCTCCAGAGCCAAGAGGCAGCAGCTCTCCCAGCATCACCACTGTACCACCCGACGTTTAACATGCTGCTTTCTACTCAATCCGGTTTACAAAAAAGACACAAAGCGCTGGAATAACTCAGAGGGTCAGGCAGCATCTCGGGAGAAAACAGAGATTATGTTTCAGGTCAGGAACTGAAACGTCAACTATTCTTCAGTCTGAAAAAGGGTTTCGGCCCAAAACTTTGCCTCTTTCCTTCGCTCCATAGATGCTGCCTCACCCGCTGAGTTTCTCCAGCATTTTTGTCCACCGTCAACTACCCATGCTCTCCAAGGATGCTGCCCGAGTATGGTTGCCAACTTTCCCACTCCCAAATAAGGGACAAAAGGTCAAAATAAGAGACAATTTCCCTACGACAATTCGTTGACCGACTCGGCCGTGGCTGGGTGAATGATGAGTTGGACTGGACTGCACACAAAGCCCAGCCGGCGGGCCAGCTGAGGAGTGTTGGCCAGGGCAAAGTCCAGCACCCCATCCAACTCATGAACCGATGATCGGCCATGAGAAGGAGGGATGGGGGTGTTGGCGGTAAGCGAAGGCCTGAAGGCTGGACAGCTGGCCGGGCTACTGACCGACGGGGCCACGGGCGAGGCGTTGCTGCTGCACTACGTCGGGACGGGCGAGGCGGAGCCAGATGCAGCGCTCCGACCAGACAGCCCCCTGGACCCGAGTAGTAGCCGTCAAATACGGGACAAGGGTCCCGTATGGGACAAACCATTTTAGCCCAATATACGGGATGTCCCGGCTAATACGGGACAGTCGGCAACCCTATGCCTGACCCACTGTGTCACTCCAGCACTTGTGAGTCTTTAAGTCAATTCTCAAGTTTTGTAATTAAGGCAGAAGTAAACAGAATTTCTGGGCAATTGTGTAGGAGGATGTTCATACAGCAGGGCTCTGTGACTTATTTTAAGAGTTGGTTCTGAAATAAACATTCACCCTCTTGAGCAAATAAATAAATAAATGAATAACCACCTTGCCTATTTTTCAGGCCAATGTGAATTAAGCATCTTTCTATTTGCTCAAGTCAGGCACAAACCTTTGACTTGACATTCTGTTTTCCATAGAACATGGAGTCTAGCACAGAAACAGGCCCTTCGGCCCACAATGGCTGTGCGAAACATAATACCAAGCTAAACTGATCCATCTGCTTACATGATGCAGAATTCTATATTCATTGCATATCCAGGTGCCCATCTAAAAGCTTGTTAAATGCCACTATTGTATCAGCCTCCACCACCAACCTTATCTGTGCGTCCCAGGAACCCACCACCCTGTTTAAAAAAATTAACTTGCCCTGTATATCTCCTTTAAACGTTGTCCCTCTGATGTTCAAGTTATGCTCTCTAGTCTTTGCCATTTCCACCCTGAAGGATAGGATTGTGTACTCATAATCTTTTGTTTAATTTAGAGATACAGCGCGGAAACAGGCCCCTTGACCAGCGATCTCCTACACTAGCACTATGTACACACACACACACGGGGCAATTTTAACCAAACCCAATTAACCTACAAATTTTACATCTTTGAAGTGCGGGAGGAAACCTGAGCACCCGGAAAAACCCACACGGTCACAGGGAGAAGGAACAAACTCTGTACAGGCAGCAGCAGCCGCAGTCAGGACCAAAGGCAGCAACTCTACCTCTGCCCCGCCATGCCTCCCCGTTCATGATAACATATTCAAATCCACTGGACACCAGACGTCATACAAGTACTCTGCGCTTTTTAGAGTCCCCGCGGATAGTTCCGTTGAGTGCACATCCAATAGTGTAAGATTGAGAGAACGTAATAGATTAAAGCATCAAAACAGCATGGTACCTGGACAACACTGCATGGAAGAAATGTGTAGGAAGGAACTGCAGGTGCTGCTTTACATTGAAGATAGACATAGAATGCTGGAGTAACTCAGTGGGACAGGCAGTATCTCTGGATAGAAGGAATGGCTGATGTTTCGTGCCGAGACCCTTCTTCTGAAAGTGGTCTGAAGAATGGTCTCAATCCAAAACGTCACCTATTCCTTCTATCCAAAGATGCTGCCTGTCCCACAGAGTTACTCCAGCATTTTGTGTCTATCTTCAGTACTGCATGGAGATTGGGCTAATATCCACAAACTGTGCATACATACATGCAACGGACAGTAGATGTACACACTAATGCTCGCATTTCAAGGCATTCAATGCAACTCGTCAGCGTACATCAGACGCCAAATTCCATCTGCAGCACAAAAGTCAGAAGATTGTACCCTGTAGGTTTAAAATTAAAACTAAACACAGCCGGCTGCAAATATAATATTCATGCTCATCTCATTCCACAGCCAACGTCAAACCGCCCAGCTCTGTTCCCAGTATCATAGATATGCTGCGGGTAGCTAACATGCATTCAAATCCGCTGGATACAAGACTTCACACAGACAAGTTCAAACTGGTTTCCTTCTAGACGAACCACATGGGCAGCTCGAAGCTGAAGTTATCCCAGAGAGAGAACGGCAACAAGAATAGAAAACCTCTTTTCAAAATAATGGTCAGCCCACAGTATGGAATTTCCATCCAAAACCCTCTTGATCCATTCAAACTCGCTTAATGCATCTAAAGTGTGGTGATAGGGAACTTCTTTGTGAGTGCTGTATTAATCAGTGTCTGTGCCGAATAAGTTACTCACTGTACTTGGTCTGTGGGACAAAGAATCATACAAAGAGCTCAAATTTAAAAAAAGCAAAGCATAAGACACACATTGCCCTGATGGCACAGTTGATCATAAATTAACAAGGATAGTCAGGAGGAGTGACTGGGACAAAACACTTACTCTTTGCCACAATGAGCTCATTTATTCTCGCTGACATTTCATCGGCGTTTTGATCAGCCACTTGCATTCTAACTTTTCCTCCCGACCACACTCTGCGAGTTCATTCCTGAAGTTTGCCAAACTACGGAAGAGGACTCTGAAACTCCACACTCTGCATACTGATCGAGCAGGCTGTATGACTCTCTGCTCAAAACCAAGGGCACCAAGATAATGAGGTTACAAAATACAATCCACAATTTAAAAGCGAGCTATGGAAATCAAATCCAATCGCCTAAAGGTCAGTTATACCAGCAATACATTTGACTTGATACAGGGTATAGAACATGGAAAAATAGGTGCAGGAGTAGGCCATTCAGCCTTCCGAGCAAGCACCGCCATTCAATATGATCATGACTGATCAACTAAAATCAGTACCCCTTTCCAGTACCCCTTTCCTGCTATTCCCCCCCCCCCCTATATTCCTTGATTCCTTTAGCCCTAAGAACTAAATCTAATGAAGAGGTATGTTCTCCCTGTGACCACGTGGGTTTTCTCTGGGTGCTCCGGTTTCCTCCCACACTCCAAAGACGTATGAGTTTGTAGGTTAATTGGTTTCTGGACATTTTAAACTGTTCCTAACGTGTAGGATAGTGCTAGCATATGGAATGATTGGTAATTGGCTTGGTAAAATTATAAATAATCCTCCGTGTGTACAATAGTGTCAGTTAGTGTTAGTGTGCGGGGTGATCGCTGGTCAGCGCAGACTTGGTGCGCCGAAAGGCCTTTTTCTGCACGGTAAGTCTAAAGTCTGTGTTTTGCTCAGGATTCCAGCATCTGCAGCTCCTTGTGTCTCTATGTGACCTCTGTTATTATCTCAATGTGGTGCACCCTATTAATACCAGTTTCTTAAACATCCAACACCTTCAGTATTTTTTTTACAGCATTGTTTATGGGTCAATTATCTTCAAAATTGCACCAGGATACTCAGAATCCAATGGAACTCCTCAAATGTCATTGAGATTCAGGTTCTAGGAACATAATTAGGCCCATCAAGTCGACTCCACCACTCAATCGTGTCATCTTTCGATCTTTCCCCTCCCACCTTCTCCCCATAACCCCCGACACCCGCACTAATACGCATTTTACTTTCTCCCATGCCACATGCGGCAATAGGCCTGGCTCACGGCTGCGAGAAGAGAAGTCTGTTTAGTTTTTAGTTGATACAACGCGGAAACAGGCCCTTCACCCCACCGAGTCCGCACCGACACACTAACACTATCCTACACACACTAGGGATAAACTTACATTTATACCAAGCCAATTAACTTACAAACCTGTACGTCTCCGCAGCATGGGAGGAAACGGAAGATCTCGGAGAAAACCCACGCTATCAAGGGGAGAACGTAGAAACACCATACAGGCAGCACCCGTAGTCAGGATCGAACCTGGGTCTCCTGCGCTGTAAGGCAGCAACGCTATCATTGTGCCACCGCAAAGGTGAAGAGAAAGCTCATCATTTTGCAAAACGCCCTTCGCTCCTTGCTAACTTAGCTTTGGGTTAGAAGCAGGAGTTCCACTTCTGATGTACAGATCTTTAATAATCACAAAATATTTTAGATTCACAGTAGTAATAAGAACTAGTTTACAAATATAGTTCAACCTTCTGTTAGTGTACATTTAAATTCACCTCAGGCACCTAAGGGAGTGACCAGAACATTTCTTGTGTATGTTATTTGTGTTATTCCCTTTATCGTGTATCTGTATAGAGTGGATGGCTCAATTGTAATCAGGTATAGTCTTTCCGCTGACTGGTTAGCACACAACTGTACCTCAGTACACGTGACAATAAACTTGCGTATGGATAATTTAAAAAACTCTTGTGGTCTTTTTGGAGAAGGATTTCTTCTCTCAAAGGTACCAGCACTGATTTTGTATGGTGAACAGGATACTTTTGACATGGATTATCTACGGTGGGTAGTTGACTTGCTCCTTGTGTATTGAAGTGGCACTTCATCTACATCCCGTACAGACCACAATCCCATCCTTATCCTCTTGAGGCTGGTTGAACCTAGGAAGTCTTGCTGTCACGAGTTGGATAAGTTTCCTGATTTTGTGCAGTGTTTTCAATCTAAGCTTTGTTCAAGAGTCAAGTTTGTTTCAATGTCATTTCAATGTGTACTGACAATGGTACAATGATGAAATTCATGCTTGCAGCAGCATAACATGCCTGTAAACGGAATGAACGCAGATAATATGATATGATAACCATAAATGAATAACCACAATGCTAAAGTCGTCGAGTTAGCCCCTTAGCCCCCTGCCAAAGTATCGCGCACCAACCATCAACCTGGACACACTGCAGCAGCTGTCGATCGGAACGCCTGTTGATGTTTAGTAGAGAGTAGAGTGTTTAATTTAATTTGTTCATGATATATGTATTTTTATTTCTATTTACTTGTTGTTATTTGTACTGCACACTGAATGGACACTGGTTGAGCAACGTTTTTTTGATTCCTCTGGGTATGTTAGTACTCAGGAAATGACAATAAAGATATACTGATACTGAGTTGGGTTGATTGAGGTAGAAGAAGTCTGTTTAGTTTTTATTTTAGATACAACGCGGAAACAGGGCCTTCAACCCACCGAGTACGCACCGACCCCCGCACATTAAAGGGCCTGTCCCACGGCGATTTTTTCGGCGACAGCCAACATTTTTGGCCGAAGTATCAGGTCACCCAAAAATTTGCAGCGTAATGACGTGAAATGATGACATTTGACACACGGTGTTTTTTCAAGTGCCACAACATTTTTTTTGTCGACGCTGGATTTTGAAATGTTCAAAATCTTTTGGCGACCCTGATATGACGCTGGCAGTCGCCAAAAAAAAAAATCACCAAGTGGGACAGGCCCTTAACACAATCCTGCACACACTAGGGACAATTTGCATTAATACCATGCCGAACAACTTACAAACCTGTACGTCTCTGCAGTGTGGGAGGAAACCGAAGATCTCCGAGAAAACCCACACTGTCACGGGGAGAACACAGAAACATCGTACACACAGCACCCGTATTCAGGATCGAACCCGGCTACAGAACTTTGTTGGCCCCAGAAATTTAGCGACTCTTTGCAACTTTGCTGTATGCTTTTACCGGGTTGTATGCAAGAATAAAAAGAATCTCACTGTACATGTACACAGGCACATGTGGCAATAAAGTATCACTGAATATTAGTGAAGAGGTAAGTTGGCCATCATTGTGAATGAAGGCCTCGTTTCCCTGTGACCGCCAGTTCTATTTTGAACAGGGAGCAACTAATATAAAACTTAAACTTCCAGATATCTAAATTATCTTAATGACATCACTGGAGCCATGGGGTCGGTGCAATTAAAGCCAGGCAGCCAAGACAAGTGAAGCCAGAGAAGCGAGTCTAAAATAAGCCATTAGCAGAGACATTATGTTACAATGATGTAACTCCAAACGCCTACACTGCCCTTGCAGGCTGCCATTATTCTGCAGAGCTACAGCCAATATTCCAGGCCCTGATGTTTTGATATAGAGTCAGAGTGATACAGTGTGGAAGCAGGCCCCTTCGCCCAACAGCCCATGCCCCATCTACACTAGTCCTAGCTGCCTGGGTTTGGCCCATATCCCTCTAAACCTGCCCTCCCCATGTACCCGTCTATTGGTTTCTTACACGTTGCGATAGTACCTGCCTCAACGACCTCTTCCGGCAGCTTGTTCCTTACACCCACCATCCTCGTGTGTGGAAAAAGTTACCCCCTCAGGTTCCTATTAAATCTTTCGCCCCCCCCCCCCCCCCCCCCCCCCCCACCTTAAACCCATCTCCCCTGGTTCCAGCATCTGCAGTTCCTTCTTAAACAGTCTGACCAGCCTATTTGATGCCACCTTCCAGGAACTGTTTCAAGAAAGACTCCCCAGAGCCCAACCATTCGCTCTGTGGGTCCTGCCCAATGTTAGACTTTGCCAGAAAAACAAAACACCTCACATTACTCAGTGTTAAATTCCATCCATCATTCTTCAGCCCACCTGTCCAGCAGTTGTGGACCATCGAGAGCATCCTTACCAACTGCATCACAGTATGGTATGGCAACTGCTCTGTCTCCGACCGGAAGGCATTGCAGAGGGTGGTGAAAATTGCCCAACGTATCACCGGTTCCTCGCTCCCCTCCATTGAGTCTGTCCAAAGCAAGCGTTGTCTGCGGAGGGCCTCAGCATTGGCAAGGACTGCTCTCACCCCAACCATGGACTGTTTACCCTCCTACCATCCGGGGGGCGCTACAGGTCTCTCCGTTGCCGAACAAGCAGATCGAGGAACAGCTTCTTCCCGGCGGCTGTAACTCTACTCAACAACGTACCTCAGTGACTGCCAATCACCACCCCCTCCCCCCCCGGACACTTATTATTATTTATTCAAATCATGTGCTATGTTGCTCTTCCAGGGAGATGCTAAATGCATTTCGTTGTCTCTGTACTGTACACTGACAATGACAATTAAAATTGAATCTGAATCTTGAATCTGAATCGGATACGCTATAGGTCAGGCAGCATCTATGGAGGGATGTGGACTATCAACATTTGGATGAGGAGAGGATGTTTCCACTCGTGGGGAAAGTCCAGAACAAGGGGTCACAGTTTAAGGATAAGGGGGAAATCTTTTAGGACCGAGATGAGGAAAACATTTTTCACACGGAGAGAGGTAAATCTCTGGAATTCTCTGCCACAGAAGGTAGTTGAGGCCAGTTCATTGGCTATATTTAAGAGCGAGTTAGATGTGGCCCTTGTGGCTAAAGGGATCAGGGGGTATGGAGGGAAGGCAGGTACAGGATACGGAGTTGGATGATTGAATGGCGGTGCAGGCTCAAAGGGCCGAATGGCCTACTCCTGCACCTATTTTCTATGTCCGGATGGGTGGATATTGGTTAGGAACACTTGATTAGCAAATGGCAGTCGGGTGGGGGGGAAGCAAAGGGTGGAGATGTCGACAAGGGCTAGGAGTAGAGAACTAAAGGCCCACACCCACACACTGTTATGTGACAGTCATGAGTTTACTGCTGTCATAGTATAAATGGGACACTGAACAGTGGGGGGTGTCACAAGATGCTCAACATGTTTCAGGAATGTTACTGGTATGTAGCTCAGGTACCATGTGAGAAGGTTACTTTCCTTTTTGTAGAGTCAGTGCGTGACAGTGAAATGATTCCGTCACCATTCCGAAAAGTCTTAAAAATCTTCCCGTTAATAAACTCCATTCTCACATCGTGCTGTTCGCACTTTTGAAATATTTGTAATGGTGATAATCACTCAACGCGAGCAAATTCATCTATAACTTTCAAAAGAGAAGTGTACTCGTACTTCAAAAGGGATATATATACACACAGGGATCTGATAACCTGATAATCGGCAAAGTAATAGCATTATCTCATATTTCGCTTGGGCAGCTTACAACCCAGCGGTATGAACATTGACTTCTCAAACCTCAAGTAGTCCTCGCTTTCCCTCACGCCATCCCTTCCCCATCCTTGTTCTCCGACCAGTCTGACTGGCCTCTTAATTAACTTTTACATTGTATGCATCGTTGTCAGAGGAGTTGTGTACAGGAGCAAAGAGGTCCTTCTACAGTTGTACAGGGCCCTAGTGAGACCACACCTAGAGTATTGTGTGCAGTTTTGGTCTCCAAATTTGAGGAAGGACATTCTTGCTATTGAGGGAATGCAATGTAGGTTCACCAGGTTAATTCCCAGGACGGCGGGACTGTCCTATGTTGATAGATTGGAGCGGCTGGGCTTGTATACTCTGGAATTTAGAAGGATGCGAGGAGATCTTATTGAAACACATTAGATTAAGGGTTTGAACAGGCTAGAGGCAGGAAACATGTTCCCAATGTTGTGGGAGTCCAGAACCAGGGGTCATAAGTTAAGAATAAACCATTTAAAATGGAGAATAGGAAAAACTGTCACAAAGAGAGTTGTGAATCAGTGGCATCAACTATGTCGCGGCTGTTTTTTCAATGTTAAAAAATGCCCGCGAGTAAAAAAAAGATAGCCATGGAAAAAAAAATCGATTTTTACTAGTAGGTTTAGTCGCAGAGGTCGTAGTTGGTCGACTTGTTAGTCGGTGTAATCGAGGGTAGTCGAAGATAGTCTTCATCATAGTCGCAGGGAGGTGGAAAGAGATCGAAGGAGGTCGTCTTCACTCTACACTATTCGATGTCTAATTTTCCCGAAGTTAGTTGTAGCTAGTCGAAGCTGGTCTTCAACATAGTCGAAGCTGGTCTTCAACATGTCATTTTTTCAAACTCTTCTAAACTCGTCAATTAGGTCGCCCAAGTGGGACAGCCCCTTAACAAAGTTCCTACTGTCAATGCAGCTTTATTTCTTGTTTGGCCTGGAAACATTCACTATATTTTCCACAAATACAATTCTTGACTTTTCATTTGTAGAAACCATTGCAGAAATTTGTCAGACTGAATGCGTGAAGCACTGCTATCTTTGAAAAGGCAATTCCTTTGATAAAGTCATTTAATGCAGTACATGGCCTTATACTGTAGAATAATTGCCATTAAGATCATAACTGGGTGGTTTGGGGGGGGGCATAGTGGGGCAGCGGTAGAGTTGCTATCTTACAGCACCAGAGACCCGGGTTTGACCCCGACTATGGGCGCTGTCCGTAAAGAGTTTGTACGTTCTCCCTGTGACCTCGTGGGTTTTCTCCGGGTGCTCCAGTTTCCTCTCTCTTTCCAAAGATGTGCTGGTTTGCAGGTTAATTAGCTTCTGTAAATTGTCCCAGGGCATAGGATAGAATTAGTGTATGGATGATCATTGCTCAGTGGGAAGGGCCCGTTTCCACGTCATATACCTAAACTAAACTGCATGAAGTGAAGCACTTTCTTATTTTGATTCATAAATGCCCCTAGGTGATCCTGCACTCAAAATATCTCATTTCTCTAACTTTTGTCCAAATTTGTATTTTTAATATTTTTGTGCAATTGACGCCTTGGGGCTACTCCAAGCATGTTTCCTGACCAACAATTTGTTCTCAGAAGCCATCATTCCCATGTCTGCCTAGTGGCGGGACAGTGGTAGAGTTGCTGCTTTGCAGCACTCGAGACCCAAGTATAATCCTGACTATGGATGCTACCTGTACGGAGTTTGTACCTCCTCCCTGCGACTTGCATGGGTTTCCTTCTGGTTCTCTGGTTTCCTCCTACACTCCAGAAACGTACAGGTTCGTAAGTTAATTGGCTTGGGTATAGATTGCAAATCGTCCCTAGTGTGTAGGATAGTGATCGACTGGGTCTGTTCCCACACTGCATCTCCAAGTTAAAGTCAAACGGTGTAACTGCAGAGTCAGCAGTCGTGGGTGTTGCAAATGAATGTTGGGACTCTCATTCAGGGAGAATGACTCATTTGGATCTCTGGCTCTCAGCTCAGCAGCTGTTGGCTGACAAGTTGCACTACAATAATACTCAGCGTGCTGGCGGGAGGGGTGGGCAGAGGGAGGAAAAGGCATCGCGGCTGCCAAACGAGAACCTGCAGTGGCCCAGATCCAGACTATCAAACCGATAAATCCGACCCTCGTCCGAGCATCAACGTTCGATTTGAGCAACGCGCTGAAAGGAAACAACAACCGGACGTTCAAATAACCAAGGAATGCAGAAAGGCAATCCATCAAAATGATATCTGGTACAGTACGAGTCTGAAATCCAAGTATATCGCAAGGGCGGCTAAAACTGGAATCTACAGTAAGCTCCACAAACACCATCGCCACCCTGTAAGTGAACCACAGTCAGCCGCTCTATTAATAGACAACCTGAGAACCGCCAGAGATAAAGTGAGAAACAAAAACACATTACACCAAAGTACCCTTGGCTCCGGACCGCACTCAAGCCACAGCTCTGGTGTTAAGTCGCTCGTGCAACTGGCAAAGGTATCGGGGTACAAACAAAGAAATCAAAAGATAAGAATATTGCAGCAACATTGCAACACTGCATTCTGATAAGGTAAAAGCAAGCCAAGAAACGCAAAATAACCTTTAGGAAGGAACTGCACATCGAAAATAGACCCAAAGTGCTGGAGTAACTCAGCAGGACGGGCAGTGTCTCTGGAGAGAAGGAATGGGTGACGTTTCGGGTCGAGACCCTTCGACAGAAAGGTCTTCTGAAAAGGGGTCTCGGCCCGAAACTCCAGTTATTTGGAAATAAGTTACTCCAGCATTTTAATAACATTAGCTCAGGCTTCATTCGCAGCCTTGTGCAAAGAAAGCTATTACACAACGCATTATTTTCATTCCCAGGCAGAACTCTTTGGCCTCGAATGTAATATAAATGCACTGTTTATGACCGGCAAAACAATGTTGAAATATTTGACACCAAGTATTAGTATCATCAATAATGTGGATACTAATGCAATGATGGACTGACGCATTCTTAGAAACCCATCTCCTCTCCTACATTGAAAAAGAACCAACAGCCTCCAGATGAATAATTTACCAGCACTTCCACTGAACTCCCAATTATGCTGGCCCACTTGGGGGAAAATGGCCACACACACACACCAGTTCCAAGAACCATCTTACACCCATTTTTTTTTTTACAAAGAACCAAATCCAAAAATGAACAAAGCCACAAAGTGCTGGA